>NW_027532592.1:2326722-2373732 GCF_008692635.1 Crocuta crocuta
GGCTTGGGGGAGTGATGAAAACATTCTGGCATTAGATAGTGGTGATGATGGTACACCTTTGTGATTATACTGAAAACTAGTGAATTGTACACTTTCATAGGGTGAATTATTGTATGGTATATGAATTACATCTCAATTTTTCATAAATGAAGGCAAAATAAAGATGTTTTAGACAGAGAACAGAAAATCTGTCCTCAGTAGACTTACACTAACGGAAATACTAAAGGGAATCTTAAGGCAGAAGGAAAATGATCCTAGATAAAGCCCGGAAGTATAGGAAGGGATGGAGAGCTTCAGAAAGGGTAAATGTGTCTTTTGATGACTGTTGTAAAACAGAATAATGCTTGATGGGGCGTGCAGATGTGAACATTTAGGTTACATGACAGCGATACCCAGTGGCTAGGAGGTGGGGAAATGGATTTAATGTGTTCTAAGACCTAGTCATTGCCAGGGAGGTGCTACTGTAAATGTTAATCTTAGGATAGCCAGTGACCGAAAATATTGTAGTGGCTCAGTTGGTTGAGCGCTGACTTTGGCTCAGGTCATGATCTCACTGTCTGTGGGTTCGAGCCCTGCATCAGGCTCTGTGCTGACAGCTCAGAGCCTGGAGCCTGCTTCAGATTCTGTGTCTCCCTCTCTCTGGGCACCTCCCCCACTCTCAGTCTCTCAGTCTCTCTCTCTCTCTCTCTCTCTCAGCATTAAACAATGTCAAGAAGTAATTCTCCAACTGCATATAAAGAAAAAGATGCTAACAGATCATACCTGAGGAAAACAGACATGTAACCATTTAGCAGTTTTTTACTCACAGCACTTTTTTTTAAATTTTAATTAAAATATTTTTTTAAAATTTTAGTTTAGACAGAGTACGTGATGAGCGGGAGGGGGGAAGGGGGGAGAGAGAGAGAGAGAGAATCTTAAGCAGGTTTCAAGTTCAGCTGGGAGCCCAACATGGGGCTTGATCCCACAGCTCTGGGACCGTGCCTGGAGCCAAAACTGAAACCAGGAGTTGGGCACTTAACCGACTGAGCCACGCAGGCGACCCACTCACAACACTTCTAATAGCAAATATGTGGTTTTCTTTTTCTTACATCACCCAGTTCTCCAAGTGTTTGGACACCAGCTGGATGTCCAGCGATTTGATTCTGACCCTGCCTACCTGGAGTTAGCAGCAGGTCCCACAAATTAGAGCTCAGTCCCCCAAGACGCCACTGGGAAGTCCTGGGCCACCAGGACTTCTTCTCACCAGCCAGCTGTAAAAATTGGGGGTTTCCACCAGTCGAAAACAATGTGCTAGAAGGACTTTCCAGAGTATCACTGGTTTAGTATAAAAGGATACAGGAGGGGCACCTGGGGGGCTCAGTCAGTTAAGTGTCCTGTTTCAGCTCAGGTCATGATCTCACAGTCTGTGAGTTCAAGCCCCGTGTCGGGCTCTGTGCTGACAGCTCAGAGCCTGGAGCCTGCTTCAGATTCTGTGTCTCCCTCTCTCTCTCTGCCCCTCCCCTAATCCCCCCTCAATAAAATAATAAAAACATGTAAAAAAATATAAAGGATACAGGGACAGCTAAGTGGAAGAGAGGCACAGGGTTAGGTGTGGAGGAGGCGTGTGGCACCTCCGTGCCCTGTCTGTGCGCCACTCTCCCGGCACCTCGACGTGTTCAGCAACCCGGAAGCTCCCAGAACCCCATCATTTAGGGGGTTTTGAGAAGACTACGTTACATAGGCATGATTGATGAAATCATTGGCCGTCAACAACTCAGCCTCCAGCACCTGCCCCCTTCTCTGGAGGTTGGGGCTGGGGCTGAAACTTAAAAGCTTTTAATCCCCTTTTAGTTCGTCTTCCTGGCCACCAGCCCCTGTACGGAAGCTACCAAGGGACCCCAGCCACCAGTCAGCTCATTAACATACAGAAGACAGCCCTCTCTCTCCACAGATTCCAGAGGTTTAGGAACTGTGTGCCAGGAACTAAGGACAGACACCAAATGTTCAATATTTACCACATCGATTATAGCTTTGTATCGCTCAAGTAATGGCTTTTTATGTATATAGAGCAAAATTGGACAGAAGTCAAAGGACACACATATGAATTTCATAGTAGGAGATTTTTTAAAAATGTTAATTTAAACATTAGAAGAGGGGGAGAGACAGAGACAGCACGAGTAGTGAGGGGGGTGGGCAGAGAGAGAGGAGACACAGAATCCGAAGTCCGACGCAGGGCTCGAGCTCTTGAACGGGAGATCATGACCTGAGCTGCCGCCTGACACTTCAGCTGACACTCCTCCATAGGAGGAGATCTTAACACACCGATTTACTCTCTGATGGGACATGTTGACAAGTTGACAATGGTTAGTCAGGAACAAAAGATGTGAATGACAAACTCAGCCCAGTTGATGACGAGCACAACACTCCGCAACTGAGCATCCTTTTTCCTGCTGGGGCGCACGGACACCGTAGTGCATAGAAGTGCAGTTCACGTCCCTGTGTACGGACCTTGCGTCCTGTGACCATTGTCATCCACCTCCTAGGTCCGGCTTCCTGTTTGATGATTCCCCTTTGATGACGCCGAGGCCTTATTTCCCAGCTCCTCCGGCTTTCCAGGTCCCAGAGTGCCAGTTCAGTCTCCGGGGTTTGGCAGGAAGCTCCGGGATGCCAGCGGCCATGCTTGCTTTCCCTGCAGTTTCTTGGAGGAGCTTAGTCCCGAGGCCACGCCCACTTCTTTCATCCCACCTCTGAAATGCGTTCAAGGTTGTTTGCATGGTTTCTCACATCTGGGATGTTCAGGAAGCTCCTTTGAGGTGTGTCACCTTCCATACCACCTGGAATAGAAGGGCTTCTTTTCTATATAAGATTCAATTTGTCTACTGTTTTCATTGGGGCGATAAAAATTTATAGATTAATTAAAGGAGAATTGGTCCCTAATCCTCTTTGGGATTATAATATGATTTATAACTTCAGAGAAGAAAGATGGGTCATTTTTATACACTTTTTGTTCATTTCTTATTCTGTTAATACTGGGTTTTGTTTCTTTGGTTCTACTGGTGGCATATTTTCTGCTATTTCCTCTTTTTTCTTGGAAAGTATGGAAGCTATTTATATATACTACTTTATTTGTGTTACATTTGTTACCAGCTACTTTACCAGATTACCTTGTTTCTTATAGTTTCCTGTTCATTTATTATTTTGTTCTTTTTTTAAAATTAAAAAAAAATTATGTCTTTTATTTTGAGAGAAAGAGAGCACAAGCTGGGGAGGGGCAGAGAGAGAGGAGACACAGAATCTGAAGCAGCTCCAGGCTCTGAGCTGTCAGCACAGAGCCCGACACGGGGCTTGAACCCACAGATTGTGAGATCATGACCTGAGCCAAAGTCAGACGCTCAACCGACTGAACCACCCAGGTGCCCCTGTTTTATTCCCATTTAAGTATACAGTTATATCTTCCACCAGAAATAATAAAATGTGCAGTTACACTGGTGATTTCCATGTGAGCTCTCTTTACCCTGTAAGCTCCTTGATTTTGGTCTTTAACTGTCTACGTAATTTGCTCGTAACTGTGCATTAATTTTCTTCTGCAGTGAAGTTTGGGCCATGTTTCTCTATTTTTGTCTGTGTAACCCCGTTTTACTCATCCTAGATCTTAGAAATTCTTTAAAATATTTGATCAGCTGATGTTGCTCTTTCTAATGTTGTTACAGTTTTATTTCTTTAGACAACTTATATTTTTTGTCATTTTGTGAGCTCCAGGGTGGGGATGAAATAAAGGAGGATCCCTCGTTCCCCATCTTAGAAATAGTATCGAAGTATTAACTTTAGAAAGAAAACATTAGTGGGGCGCCTGGGTGGCTCAGTCAGTTAAGCACCAACTCTTGATTTCAGCTCAGGTCATGATCTTACGGTTTGTGAGTTGGAGCCCTGAGTCAGACTCTACACTGACAGTGTGGAACCTGCTTGGGAGTCAGTCTGTCTGTCTGTCTGTCTCTCTCTCTCTGCCCCTCCTCACACATGCCTTCCCCCCAAAATATACAAACTTAAAAAAAAAAAAACATTAACCAAAGTCTGTGTTCCTGGCTCTTATCTTTTCAATAACTGAATATTATTCGGCTAATCGTCACAGATGAGGTTCTTTATATTAACCTTGAGTGCTTCCATTAAAAAATTTTTTATTTAATTATTTTAAATTATTTAATTTTTGAAAGGGAGACAGAGCATGAGCGAGCAGGGGGCAGACAGAGAGGGAGACACAGAATCCAAAGCAGGCTCCAGGCTCTGAGCTGTCAGCACAGAGCCCGACACAGCGCCCAAACCCGCAAATCATGAGATCATGACCTGAGTCAAGGTCGGGCACCCAACCGACTGAGCCACCCAGGCGCCCCAGGTGCTTCCGTTTTTTAGGAACCCCAAATCCTCCCTGTTCCTGCTTCTGTGTCTCATTCACGAATGTCTCCAGTCCCTGTACTGTAGATCCTGGGTGTGCTTGGTACTTTTGATTTCTGGGCTATAAGGTAGTGGCATCTGTACAGGGAGGGGAGTTTCTGCTTCCTGTCTTCTCTTTGCCTCTGAGTTTTAACCAGTACATTGGAGCCAAGGCAGGTTCAGAGTAATCCAGATCCCCTATTAAAAGGGATTCGGACATGAGCTTGGAGCCAAACTAGAGACTTCCAGCTACCTTCCCCCAAATGTAACCCTTGGATCCTGAAATAGACTCAATGTTTGTCCAGGTAGTTAAACTGATGTTTCCAGTGCACCTTACAGACTCATTTGCTAGCAGAACACTGAGCGATGAGATATGAGACTTCCGGCTTCTAGCTAGAGAGCAAGTCTGGAGTCTGAATCCACCTGAGTTGTGATTTGGACAGAAGGGGAGGGGAACTAACTCACCTTTGTTTTTCACCACTTGCCTCTCAACTCCAGGAGAGATGATAGAGCCTTTCTTGCTTTTGGGGTAGAAAGCATTCCACTTCCATTCACTCAGACTTGAGCACTCGGAAGAAAAAGTAGCAGGGTAAATTTTACAGGATAAGGAAGTAGAGCCGAGCAACTTGGCCCGTACACGCCTCTCTTTTGATACCCTTCCTCCAGATACTTCGAAATGACTAATGCATTGTATTTAAGGTCACCTTTAATGGATAGTGTGCTTTCAGAGAAAACAGAGGTCCTTCCTGCCGAACAAAACACATTTCCTTATCGCCTATTGCTTCTTTGAGATCAGTCCATATTTGGAAGTCAGAGAAGGACTTGATGGCAGAATGCAGTCCACAGAGGAGCGGAATGAGAGAATGAACTTGGTGGAATGTGCTTATAAAAAGGGGAATAAAGATGTCAGATACCTTCGTCTTTCTCACGGGGAAGCTGACAGCCCCTGTACAGCTGCTTCCTGACACCTAGAACTTTCTTTTTTCTGGGCTTCATGTTTGTCTTCTCTGGATGACCGCAAGTGAGGGCAAGGGTCGAATTTCTTGATTCATTATCCTGAGTACCCAGCACAGTGCTTTTGAAGATAATAATCATCCTTATTCGATTAAAAGCAGAAAAATGAAGTTCTTTCTTCTTTCGTGCTTCTCTGTTTTGACTAATGAAAATCATACTTATTAGTCATGTGCTGTCATCCCAATACCTTCTGTGCCCCTGGTTAGAGCCACCGTCTCCTTAGCAAGAGGGAAAGGCACGTGGCATTGAGATCTGCTTCTAAACTTTTTGGGCATTACTTTCTAATGTTGTTTCTCTTCATGGATAGTAAAACTGGGATTTTTTTTTCATTTTATTGAAGTTCATTTCTTTTTTTAGTTCAGGGAGCAGGTGGGAATTTTGTGACTGGATATAGAGTGGTTGGGGAGCGAGCCGAGGATGGGAAGGTCACTTGAATGTGAGTGATTGTGCTGTGCTACGGAGCTCCACTCTGTAGGAATGGGGGGCTATCAAAGGGTGGTAAGTGGAGTAGTGAGAGTCGGCAGGGAAAAGGATAGTCCTGGTGACGGTGCTGAGGAAGAATTGGAGAGAGAAGAGTCCAGAGACATGGAGAGCCTGGATTTGCCCTCTCCGGTCTCACATCTGATGAATCACCAACTTTCATATTCTCAGTATTTCTTGAATTTCTTCCTCTCTTCCCCCAGTTGGGACCTTGGTATCTTTCACCTCAGCCACGGCTGTAACCTTTTTCTTTCCCTGCCTCAGAACCATTCTCCATCGAGCTGTGAACATGATCAAGCTAAACCCAGCTCTGGAGAACGGTTCTCTGTTATTCGTATTTTAAGGTTCTGGTTGATTAACGCAGCACACGAGCTCTTCCCTTATTTGGATCCCTCACCCTTATTTCTTGCTCCTCCCTGCTGGAAGGAAAACCTTGCCTAGGAAGGAAAATGGCTTCTTGTCCCCAAACATCTCACCTCTGTCCCCCACACAGATTATTTCTGGCTTCTTGTCCCCAAACATCTCACCTCTGTCCCCCACACAGATTATTTCTGGCTTCTGTGCCTTGCTCATCTGTACCCACTTCACAAAACCCCCTCCCCCCGATCAGACCCTTTGGTCCCCTTTTCTGGGGTGTGTTGTGGGACACAGGCGTCAGTCACCTCTTCCAATGAACTTTAACATGTATTCGCATTATCACCTCTCTTCCCTACTCTCCCCTTCTGGGTCAGGAATCTGTCTTCTGTGCTTTTATGTAGGACCTTGTTTTTACCTTTTCCGAGTTGTGCTGTGGTTGTTTAGGTATGTTCCCACATTGAACTGTGAGATTTTTGAGGGCAAGAGCTCTTTTATTTACCTTTGTATTCTTGGCAGTAAGCATCATGTCTGGCATATAGTCAGGTGGTCAAAAAGGATCTGATTTATCATTTTCTAGATGAGATAATGAGGCAGGGGGTGGTGGTGGTGGTGGTGAACCAGGCCGGTGGTGGTGGGAGAGAAGGGTGGGTGGGAGAGACAGATCGGAAAGAAGTCACATGGATGGCAGAAATGAGTTATGGGTGGAAGTCATGAATGATTTGGGTGTGCGCCTTAGTAAACGAGCCTAGTATATAGGTTTTTGACTTGTTAAATTTAAGATCTTTGAGCATTTAGAGATGACTAGTAGGCACCTAGAAATATGGGTATAGATATTAGGAGATCAGGATTTAAGAGACATGAGCACATAGGTGTTAGCTGGGGCATTTGGAGCAGATATGGGGACAGGAAAAGGTGGAGTAGGGGTCCTGGGGGAGCATTGACCGAGTAAAAGAAAAAGGAGAGTGTACTGATGGTCAACAGTGATGAAGAAAGGGGGAAACAGATGAGAATTGAGAACAATATATTGTATTTGCAAAGTAGAAGATCATTATTGATATTTGAGAGAATAATTTGGGTCCAGTGGAGTGAAATAGAAACTCGGCTGAAATTAGTGATTGAAAGAGGCTGAGAAGCAGATAAATGGTGAGCAAGTGAGGAAGCAAGCACATGCTCCTCTATAAAAATGTGCTTTGTGGAGAAATGGTGCCTTCTGGAAAAGGGGTGTGGTATCAGCTTCTTGAGGGGAAGGTAGTTTGGCAGTAAGTTTCTTGTTTCATTTTCTTGGTTTTGGATGGGAGAGGGTCTTGGAAATGTTTATCCATTGCTATTCAGGAAGCAGAAGAAAGGGGCTTGAAGTCTGGAAAGAAAGTTTCACCAGAACAAGGTTAAGAAGGAAGAGAAGGTCTGGGGATCAAGACCTCAGATGGTACTGTGAGCCTCGAAAGTGGTGGGGACATGTCTTTCCTGGCTTCAAAAGGAAGAGGAGTCAGGATACGTGGAAATGTGGATACACACAGAGGCGGCGCGAGGGGATGTGAAGGGTCTGTGTCCTGTGAAGTCGGCCGCCAGGCCATTAAGCGTGGGACGAAGGGCGGACGGCCCAGACGGGAAGGGCGGGGCGGGCGGCACGGGGTATTGTATAGGACCGGGAGAGGGCAGAGAAGTAGCGGGGATGCAGGTAGATTTCAGGGCCCGGTTGAGGTTGAGCTTGGGAAAAACAGAAAGCAATAATAAAAACACTTCAGTAGTTGTTTTTTTTTTTTTTTTCAAAAAAAGTGGCTGAGAAAAGGACAGCACTAGAGAATTCCTTACACGTCCGCCCGGGATGAAGTGAGGCCGATCGCTGAAGACAGCAGTGCAGGGGCGGAGATGTCCTGCCCGGGTGGGCTGGCGCAGCTTGGACCCCAGAGTCAGCCCACAGGACCTAGTGCACGACTGATGAGATTTGAGATTCGGCGTGAGAAGGGCCTTTGTGTTTCCCTTTCTTTTTTCGTACCCTCTTGCTCCATATGAATATCAGACTATGTCAAATGCAACAGATTGTAGATAATTGACTCTCTTTTAAGATAGTGAATTTTGAATATTGGCTGGATAATGAGCTCTTAACTGCAGAGTTACTCGTCCCTGATTAGAATAGCTCTGGTGGCCTCACCAGTCGCGGGACACAGTGAGGAGCGAGACGGAGAACTGCACGCTGGCAGAGCCCGTGTCTGCTGTGATCGTTAGTTCCTGCCCGACTTAACACTGGGTTTTCATTTCTGCTTCAGGAAGACCTTGAACTTACGCCCTGGGTGTTGCCAGTCCCCGGTGCCTGGTGGCTCGCCACCCCTGCCTGCGCCAGCCTTTACTCTGGCAGCTTCAAGGCTTCTTGTGAAACTGCCTCCAGTGTCATTTGCTTGCTTCCTCTGCCGACCGTCACTAGGCCCTGGCGTGTCTGCGTGGCCTAGGCCAAGGCTGAATGTAGGGGTGCGTGTGAGCCGTTCATCCTTCCTGAAACATTCTTGTGTCCCCGGCTCTCCTGGGATTCAAGGGGGAGTCAAAGAAGTTGGGGGCCTACTGCACAGTTCACTTCCGACAGCCTCTGCGCAGGCAGGGCCAGTCTTGCGTCTGCAGGGGCGTGGTGGTACGGGCATGCCGCGTTGATGTGGCCTGTGTCCGTTCGGATCAGTTGATGCCCAGGCTGTTCTGACTTCCAAATGTTCTCACTGTGGCTACTGTGTATGTGAATTGTGTCTCCATAGAGAGCGTACCTCTAGCTGTTAGTAAACGCTGGTTTGCTTGTTAAAGAGACTTAATTTTTGTTGTTTGTCCCAGTAAATATTTCGAACACAAACTGATCACCAACAGAAGAACAGCATAGGTACCAAATACACTGATTTCCATACATATTAACGGTGATCACCCTTAACGTGTCCGTAGGCGTCAAGGTTAGCGGCGTGATGCGTGGGAGGGTGTTCGGGGCCTATGGAGCTGCTCAGGACTTCAGTCTAGAGAGCACTACCTCTGCAATCAGGCAGGGAGCATGGTCGACCCTGCGGTACAGCGCTGTAGGGCCGGGGGGCCTGCCTGTGATGTGCACGGCCCAGTGCCAGGCACACGGGCAGCCTGCCCTGAGTAAGAGTGGCTTTGTCATTATTGTTAACAGTGAGTGATGGTAGACGCTGTACCTCGGAGGTAAGGAGACGAAGACACGAGGCAGTGAATTGTCAACAGGCAGCATCAGGCAGGAGGTGACAGCCAGGCTGTGAGGTCGAGACTGGAGAAGCGTGGATTCTGCCCCGAGAGCAGCATGGGCCGGAATCGTCCCCCCCACAGTTCGCCTCAGTCACGCTGTTGCATATCCGACATGAGGCCTTGTTTTCATTCGCGTGTGAGTGTCAGTTGAGTGGTGTACTCGAAGCTGCCAGTATCGATGCCCAGCAACTTCCTACGTACAGATACCCACACGGTGACAGATATCCCTCATTCACCCATCCGGTACTTACGAGTACCTGTCGATCCCCAAGGCTGGGCACATGCCAGTAAGCAGATGGGGGGAACGGCTTACGAGTACCTGTCGATCCCCAAGGCCGGGCACATGCCAGTGAGCAGACGGGAACGAGCCTCTGGCATCATAGACCTTGTGTTCTAGCGAGCGAGGCACGTGGTCAAATGCGGAAAAATGTACAGTCTGTTCAATGAGAGCAAAGGGCAGAGGGAGGCAAGAGGTGATACAGTGTGATAGGGCAGTGACAGTTCAGGAAGCGATACTTGTCAGTGACTTTGGGACTGAACCGGGTGACCAGAACGTGTGGCACAGAGCGAGCTAGGGACAGCGTGTGGGACATGGGAGGCGGGAAGACTGGAATACGTTGGCCTGAGAAGTTACAGCAGGTTGACTGTCACCTGGAGAGTGATGGGAAACCGTGGTGGGTGAAACAGCAAAGGAGTGTCATGATCTGTGCTGCGGCGACACAGGACCCCTCTGACTGCCGGGTGGAGGAGAGATCGTGGGGCTTCAGGGCAGAAGTGGAGAGGTGGGGGGGACCTTCTGGGCAGGACGCAGCGGCGGGTTGAATGGGGGGGGCCAGGGAGGCGTGGTGAGCTCTGGGTTTACCGAACGCAGACGAGTTTGGAGCACTGCCTGGGAACTGGTACTTGGGTATTGAAATTCTGTTTAATTTCAGAGAGTGACAGATCCCGTGTTATGTGTTGTGGCAGTAAGTGCAGAGACGAATGCTGTGTTTAAGAACTCATTCATTGACACCTACTGATGTTTTTCTGTATTTGCTGTTTTTCTAACCTCGGAGTGCTTTACATAGGAAGCCTTTAAAGAGACCTCTCTGTTGTTTTTAAGAATAACATCTTTGGGGGGTGCCTGGGTGGCTCAGTCGGTTGAGTGTCCAACTTCGGCTCAGGTCGTAATCTCACAGTTCGTGGGTTTGAGTCCCGTGTTGGGCTCTGTGCTGACAGCTTAGAGCCTGGAGCCTGCTTCAGATCCTGTGTCTCCCTCTTTCTCTGCCCCTCCCCTGCTCATGATCTGTCTCTCAAAAATAAATAAACATTAAAAAAAAATAACATCTTTGTTCTGTGTTAAATTTATAGTCCTCTAGTCCATACTAAATGTAGTTTTAATTTTTAAAAAAATTTTTTAAACATTCATTCATTTTTGAGAGACGGAGCATGAGCAAGGAAGGGGCAGAGAGAGAGGGAGACACAATCTGAAGCAGGCTCCAGGCTCTGAGCTGTCAGCACAGAACCCGACACGGGGCTCAAACCCATGAACTGTGAGATCATGACCTGAGCTGAAGTCAAACGCTTAACTGACTGAGCCACCCAGGTGCCCCAGTATAGTTTTCATTTTGATCAGATTGAGTAAGAAAGGACATTTTAACATACTCCCCCCTTGCATGTCAGTTAGCTTTGGTTCTTGGAAATCTAGATCCCGAAGTTAGAGTCCTGGGAGAGTGATCTTGCTCTGTTTTCTGCTGCTGCTGTGAGCAGGGGAATGGTCTATGGTATTAGAGCGGGAAATCAGGAGGGGTCTTATTCTGTGTTGTCCCTGCATCAGCCTCGTAGACTTATCTCCATTATGTCATCAGTTTGATAATTCAGGAATATTTCCTGAACTGACATTTTTTATTTCCCTCCATCCCACCCCATTCCTGAGAAGATTTGGGGCAGCCCCTGAGGCTGTTGTGGGGTGATGTTAAGAACGCACTTCTCCTGCAGCAGCCCGGCACCCCCGAGCATCTCCCAGATGTGCCCAGATGTGCGGGTGGCTCTCATTTGGGCCCTTACCAGTCACGCGACAGCACCTCAGTAATTGGTAGGCATTTTGTGACCAAGGGGAAGTGTGGCATTTCACGCTCTCCCGTTCCGTGCTTCAAATTTTGTATGTTCTGTACAGAAAATGCAGAAAGGGGAGTAGAAATCCTCTCACCTAGAAATACCTGATTTTTAAATATTTTGGTGCCTGTCTTTCTCTACATTCGTATGGCATAGAAATTTATAGATATGATTTTGTGCATATACAGAAAAAATAATCAAGGTGCAAACTTTAATAAACTTCTTTCAAGCAGTATAGTCTGTATTTTTGCCTTTTAGATAATATTTTTTAATAATATTTTAAAAATCTTTTAATGTTTGTTTATTTTTGAGAGAGAGAGCATGAGCATGGGAGGGATAGAGAAAGAGGGAGACCCAGAATCTGAGACAGGCTCCAGGCACTGAGCTGTCAGCACAGAGCCCAACATGCTGGGGTTTGAACCCATGAACCATGAAGTCATGACCTGAGCTGAAGTCAGAGGCTTAACTTACTAAGCCACCAAGGCGCCCCTCTTTAATATTTTTAAAATATGAATAATTTTCTATTGTTTTGTGATGTATTTAGTAAATTTCATCTTTCAGAATACTTAAGTGATCCCCAATAGAGTACTATCGGAAACCACACTATAGTAAATATAGTAAATATTGTGACTTCATTTTTATTTGTGTATATGTATATATAATGTATAGTATGTATATATTTTAACTTTTTTAATGTTATTTTTTAGAGAGAAAGAGAGAGACAATGTATGAGCAGGAGAGGGGCAGAGAGAGAGCAAGACACAGAATCTGAGGCAGGCTCCAGACTCCTGGCTGTCAGCACAGAACCTGATGCTTTTTTATTTTTGGGAGAGAGAGAGAGACAAAGACAGAAAGAGAGCATGAATATGGGAGGGGCTTGAACTCACAAACCACGAGACCATGATCTGAGCCAAAGTCGGACGCTTAACCAACTGAGCCACCCAGGCGCCCCACATATATTTTCTTTCACTTGAGGCTCTTTCTAGCTATATTTCTATGTGCCATGGGTATAAAATTATAAGTTGAAGAGGCTGGAATTTCTTATTTCATCATTAAAGAAATTAAATAACTTGGGATGTGTGACGTCGGCTACACATTAGGTAGGGGTAAAGCAGACGATGGTGAAGGGATTGGGCTGTCCCGTGCTTAGTGCAGTGCCCTGACACAGAATGAGAGTTGGTGTTGGCTGAGCACTAGTAAGTTATAAGGACTTTATGCTTGTATTAATGATTTTCCTCTTACCGCAGTTCTGTAGGGCAAGTACTCTTAGCGCGTGTGCGTTAGTATAGTAGCTGTTATGCGGAGGAGAAAATCGAAATCCTGGGAGGTTATCTGCCCAGAGCTGCACAGCTGGTGACAGAGCCAGGACCCAGGTGGTGGCCTGCCTGCAGTGCGCGTGCCGTCGCGGCCACGCCGAGCGGCCTCCCGAGATGCTCGCCCAGTGCTCGCGTGCTCAGTGAGGGCTGATCCCGCACAGCTCTATAACCCACAGCTGGTTTGGGTTCCAGGATTTTTTGGATTTGAGGAAGATAATTAAGTGCTTAAGCTATATTTTGTACGGGTGCCCTGTGGGGGTTTGAAACAGCACCTCAAAAGCAGGTGCTTTAGTGTTTCTGCAGTGAAGCATGTTTGTCTTTATACTAAATGAGATTAAAAAAACAAAACCCAAAAACCTATAATCAGCCTGATGTCAGTACCTGCTGCCAAATGCCTTGTGAAAACCTTGCGGCTTTAGAACTGCGAGCAGAGGATTGTGGACCCGCATAAAACGCTTAGAAGAGAACTGGCATTAGAACATGCTCAGATACTACGGCTATTCTTCTTCCCAGTGATCACCAGAAACTTCTGTACTCAAACCCAGACCTGGTGAGGCACACGGAGCTAGGCGACGTGAGGAGGGGGAGTCTTAGGTGTTACAGTCTTTCAGCCATTCTTCCCTCAGTCAGAAGAAGGACGGCTTAAGTGTCCTTCCCTGTCCTGAATGTAAGTGTGTCGAACTCAGTGTCCCTGTCTTTCTGTCTGTCTGCACTCCTAACGTGTAATTTGAATCTACGGAGCAGCTAAACTTGTTCCCAGCCTTTCAGAGGTTTTGGCGAAACAATATTTCAGGTTTTTCCTTGCTGTTTATGATAGTGTCCTTTATTGTTTCCCCATTTTTATTGAGATATTATTGACCTATAATGTGGTGGAGTTTAAGGTGTCCTAAGTAATGAATCGATACGTGTATATGTTGCAAAATGATTACCACAGGACGGTTGATATCACCTCACATAATTACCTTTTTTGTCCCCCTGCCACAAGAACATTTAAGATCTTTTCTCTTTGCAGGGGCGCCTGGGTGGCTTAGTCGGTTAAGCGTCCGACTTTCGCTTAGGTCATGATCTCGNCTTTGCAGCTTTCAGGTGTGTAGTACAACACTGTTAACTGTCGTGCTGGACAGCGTGTGCCCAGACCGTTTTCATCCTGTAACTGGAACTTCGTAGCCTTGGACCAACGTCTCCCTGTCTCTCCCAGCCCTGGCTGCCCTCACTCTGTTCTCTGTTTTCATGCGTTTGACTTTTTTAGGTTCCACGTATAAATGAGATCACATGGGATTTGTTTTCTATGTCTGGCTTATTTCACTTAGCACAATGCCCTCCAGGTTCATGGTCCATCTATGTTGTCATAAAAGCAGGATTTCCTTCTTTTTTATGGCTGGATAATATCCCATTATACGTGTACACCATGTTTTTTTTTAAATCTCTTCATCTACTGATGGACATTTAGATTGTTTCTGTGTCACTGACAGTCACCTTTCTTGAAGCATGAATCAGTGGGAGAGCAATTTCACTGACCCATCATTTTTGCAGATGTGACCAGAAATGACTAAAGACTAAAGTGCTTGCACTTGAAATTGAGATGTTTCTCTTCTTTCCTACTGTTATCATTGGTGAAAAACTCTAATCACAAGTCATTGTAACCATTTATAACAATAACCAAGAAAAGTTCTTGCTTACGTTGTATTGTGGTATTCTGCAGTGATTTTAACTCTGTGGTCATGTTACTTTTATTGCAGTCCAATCCAGATACAGATTTGTTAAGTGCTCCTAATATGTCCATTTGCTATTAAGACTTTAAAATTCTGACACTCGAGTTTAAACCTATTCTCTATCCTTGGAAATATCCTTTTGAACTATTTGAAGAGATGCTGTGTATAGTTTGTTCTCTCCTTCTGCATATGAGGGCAGTGTTTGTCTTCGTCTTCCCAGCCCCCAGTGACTGGAAAGCAACCTTGGTCTCATCTTACGTAGTTGAGTGTCAGCCCTTGAGCATCCCCAGGGAGAGGGAGAAAGATGGGGGTTGTAGTATAGCAGTAAGAATATGGGGTGTGAAAAATAGTCTCATTTTCAGTTGACTTTGTATTATTTGATTCCCACGAAATGGACTTGTGTTGGCAGCAGGCCTTCTCTGTAGCATCATGTTGGAACCTGGCGTGTGGTATTCAACAAGCTCTAGGTATTTCAGCGTTGTACGTTCTGGTCAATTTCCTAGTGATGGTAGATGTTGAGTTTAAATTCTAGAGCAGAAAACTTGAAAAGGGGGATGTAATAAACAATCAGTTGATACGATGTAAAAAATAACACTTGTTTGGCCCACGTTGACTAATGTAACTTTTTCAACTGACAATATTATTTGATTTAGGATCTTGGGATATGAACTGCCATGGAAATCATTGATAATTTTGTTATTTTTTAACAGAGAGGAAAATGGATGACTGAAAACATTTTTATTTGTCATATTTTAAAAGTTGTATTTTCTCTTCTAGGTTGCTGTAGTGAAACTAAAAAATGCAGATAAGGTATTTGCCATGAAAATATTGAATAAATGGGAAATGCTGAAAAGAGCTGAGGTAAGATTCTAATTATTGGAATGTTTAAATGATGTTTTAGAAATCAGTTTAGAGATTCATGAAATTGGAGAGATCAATAGATCCTTAAATCATTTAGTAATGTATCTGCAGGGCCATTATTTTTAAGGTAACAAGTTCAACAATTTATGGTGGTGATAGTGATGCTAATTTCATATTGTCTGAAAACCAAATGTAATGTGGGGCTTAAATGTTCATGTGAAAAGGGTGTTTGGGAACCTGTTTCTTTTATAGGAAAAAATTTTGTAGTGCTTGAGTTCCAGCTTGATGTAACTTGTTTATATTCTCTATGTATCTATGTTCTGCTCAAAGCAGAAGTGAGCAGGAGCTTTGAAAGTGCCCTGTAAGAGTTCTGTTATTGATTATACAATTCAATTTGTGTTTTTTACATTATTAGAGGATGGTAGTAGAATCTGCTGTTGCAAGAATTGCCAATGTTTCTGTGCTGGTCCTTGACACAAGGGAAGGATCAGCTGGAGTGAGGTTGCAGATACCTCATGGCTGGTATGGTGTGGTCAGAACTGATGTAACACACAGGTCTTGTGGTGGGGAGGGTTGTGGAGTCTCCTGCCGTGTTCTACCCTGGTGAGGGTCTGGAGGGGGCGGGGCCCTCAGGGGCTTCCAGGAAGCAGAACTTACTGGTGATGCAAGTATTTTAGTATTTCAACTTGTGGGAGGACCATACTGCTGAGCAGGCTGAATATTAGCTCTGGAGCCCAGTAAGATTTCTCTCACGAGAAATGGCGTTTGGAAATCTTTACGTACCAGGACTTGTAGCAGCCTGGGAAACACCAAACATACGGAGGGAAGCAAAGAACGTTGCCCTGCTGGAAGATGGGACGTAGTGAAATACTTCATTAGCTGTTTCCTTTGGGAAGTTTGAGGATTGTAACCAAACACGAAGGAGAAACTAACAGTCATTTATATCCCGTCACCTAGAATTAATCACTGACATTCAGGGGAAGTTTCTGCCTTTAGTCTTAATTTCTGTGTGTCTCCTGGGGGGAAAAAAAAACCCTACAGAAATGAAATAGAAATATATTATCGCTAAAACAAACACTAGCACGTTACAGACAAAGCTGAGGTCCTCTTTGACCACACCCTGCCCCGCACCGCCCCCTCTCCTGTTGAGAAAAGCATTTGGAGACTTTTGTCACTTTCTGGCGTACGCGCCAGTGTCCACTGTATTCAGTAACTTCAGTCTGCGCTTTTGAATCTGCTTCCTGACACCGACTCGCCTTACGGTCACTGGTCAGACTTGCCAGGTTGGGAAACACTGAGCTTGAATGAGGACGTTCTGAGATGGGGACTGATGGGAGGGAAAGGGGGTGAACTGTCACTTTCAGGGAGAAGCCAAGCTGTCCAGCAGGGAGCTGTGGAGCAGAAACGGTTCCTTGGAGCCCCGTGTGAGGCCAGAGGACTGACCTTTTTGTATGTGCCGCGTTCGATCACTGAGGACGGGCCGTCCCCGGAAGGACGTGGCCTTGGGAACAGTAGAGTTCCTGCCGCCAAAGAAGCTGGTGGCGTTGTCAGCGGCGGGAGCGACGGATCTTACTAGTAAGAAATAGTAAACAAGCATGTTCTCATTGTTTCCAGGAAATCGTAATGGTGGGAAGGTTAGTGTTTCAGCCTTGGAGTTGTTAAAAATGGAGTTAAAGTCTGCACTGTTTTCTTTGAAGTCGGTGTGCCGGGCAAGATGGAATAGGCGTACTTCTTCCTATCCCTCCCATTAAGTACAGCCTCCGAGGCCCTGGACATTGCATATAAAACATGTATAAGAAGACACTGCAAGGCAGAGAGAAGGAGGTGGGCCGTGGGGCCTGAGGAACAGCACTTACTCTGTGAAGTCAGTAATATTTGGACAGGAAGACCACACAGGGACCACACAAAGAAAATTAAAGACCAAAATGCCTCATGAACATAGATAAAAAAAAAAAATCTTTAACAAAATGTTAGCAAATAGAATTCAGCAGTATATATAATAGAATTCGTCCACCATGATGGATGGGTTTTATTTCAGGGATACAAGCTGATTCAGTATTCTAAAGGAACTGTTTGAAACTTGCATTACAGAAATTCTATATCAAAATCTTAAAAAAATTTTTAATAAAATTTTTTTAACATTTATTTGTCTTTGAAAGACAAGACAGAACATGAGCAGGAGAGGGACAGAGAGAGTGGGAGACACAGAATCTGAAGTAGGCTTCAGACTCTGAGCTGTCAGCACAGAGCCTGATGGGGGCTCGAACTCACACACCATGAGATCATGACCTGAGCCAACGTCAGAGGCTTTTCTGACTGAGTCACCCAGGTGCCCTGACATTGAAATTTTTAAAGAGAGATTAATTTTGAACTAGAGTGGAATTGTATATCTGTGCTTGAATTATTAAGTCCTTTTTTAAACAAATGTTAAAAACACCGCCGTTCTGACCATGACTTCTCCCACTTTGGATCACTGGGCCTACTCGTGATGCTTAAAAATTTACAGATGACGGGCAAATGTTGGGATTTTTAACCTGTGCGTTGTCGGTGCTTTAAAACAGTGTTTCAGGAGTGCCTCTGTGGCTCAGTCAGTTGAGTGTTCACCTCTTGATTTCGGCTCAGGTCATGCATGATCCCAGGGTTGTGGGATTGAGCCCCATGTCAGGCCCCATGCTGAGCATGGAACCTGCTTAAGATTTTCTCTCTCCCTCTGCCCCCTGCTCACAGGCATGCTCTCTCTCTAAAGTGAAATGAGATGAAATGAAACAAAACAAAATAATTTTTCAAAGATTTACCTCTAACCTAGTTGCTGTATTTATTTCCCTACTTGTTACATAACAAATATATACTCGGTGGGGTATGCATTATTTGAAGGTGATAGGACACCCTCTCTCTTTTGAGGCAGCTGAATAACTGCTAACCAATCTTACGGTTACGGAGGCCGCTGTCCCTGCCCGTTCATCATCTGCAGACTTTGTCAGCAGCCCCTTAACTTTTCCCAATCTGTTCTGTAAATATCACCTTCTCTTCAGAATGTATTCAGCGCCTTGTGGGAGATGCCCTCGCTCATTTTCCTGGAAGGTGTGAACTAGTTGACAGAATGCTCTCCATTGGCTCTGTCATCCCGCTCATTAAATACAGATTATAGGTGGGGCGCCTGGGTGGCTTAGTCGGTTAAGCATCCGACTTTCGCTTAGGTCATGATCTCGCGGTTCGTGGGTTCGAGCCCCGCATCGGGCTCTGTGCTGACTGCCACCTCAGAGCCTGGAGCCTACTTCAGAGTCTGTATCTCCCTCTCTCTCTGACCCTCCCCTGCTCACATTGTCTATCTCTCTCTCTCTCCTAGAAATAAATAAAAATATTTTTAAAAAAAATTAAAAAAAAAAATACAGATTATAGGCTAATAATGTACCTGGGTTGAACTGTGATGGTACTGGTTTGTGCCACTGGCCTTAGTAGTTTTGTTACTGTTGTTATTCCTTGATTATTATTTTCATAATGGCAGGGGCCAGTAATAGTAATATTAATGAAATGAGGCCATTGGATTTGATCTGCCTTACTTCCTGGTCTGCCACCTACATTAAAAGAAAGCATGTAAGCACAACAGAAAATAAAAACTAAAAATATGAAGGGTCTCTTTTCTTCCTCAAATGTCTAATCTTTCTATTCAAAGTAAACCACTACTAAGAGTTTTCATATTTGTCTTTAATGGAAATTTTTATTATAATGAAATCATATTAAAAGGCTGATTTTCACATTGCTTTTATCATTTAATTATGTATATATTAGGTTTTTCTATTTCCATATTTATACATTTATTGCATCCTATTAAATAGCTTCACTATACTGAATGGATATATATTTTAGTAGCTTGATTTTTTTTTTTAAAATATTGATGGTCATTTAGATTCTGTCCCCATTTTTACTATCTTGAACTCTTCTGTGGTCAAAATCTTTACACATATCCCTAGGAATAGCGAGTTTAATCAAAGTGTGAATTCTCAGCAAGGTGAAATCAGATTACCAGCACATTGAGTCATTTCAGCACATCTGAGTGTGTGTGGCTGGCAGAGAGAAAATTGAAAATGCGAGAAGACAGCGCATCAGAACTACTCCCTGCGCCTCAGAAGCATGTGCGGTGTAAATTAGAATGAGAGGGTCTCAAGGGTTCGTAGTCTGCCATGTTCAAGGATAGTTTTTACACTGCAGGATATTCATGTTGTGTGGACTCTAAAATGTATCCATTCCTCAGATTAAACTCCTCGGTAGTGGATCCCCTTTGCAGAGGGGCACCTGTACATGGAGACTTTCATAGTCTTTGGGAAAAGTTGGATCAGTGTACCTTGGCACTCAAAGGATGTAAACATGTCTGGTTTCTCACATATCACATGTTTCCCAAGTTTGGCCATTATTAAATGATTTTTCTCCTTAATTATGTAAGAAAATTTTTCTTTTGCTGACAAATAAGTTGAAATATGATGTAGCTCACGTTTGGTTTGGCTGTCACGTCTCTTTGAAATGGAGATTTGGAAGTAAACTGATGCCATGGTGAATAAGACCTGATATTTGGAATTCTTGCATTTCACAATTAAAAATAACACTTGTTTTCTTATTTTTTAAAAAATAAAAAAAATTGTCTTTTTTCTCCTCAAATACTAGATTCAAGAGAATGATTTATTATTTGAAAGAATTTCTCTGTGAATACTTTATGGATGAGAGAAATCTCTATTACAAATAAATGGGAGGCCAAAGTGGATATAATCACAAGTGGGTATTTTCATTTTAACACATGATTTTCAACTATTGAGACAGTTTTGGTGTGCTTTGTAAGAATGTTGATCTAAGATACACCTGTTGATCTGGGGAAAATAATCCTGTGACACTTGTGCAGAATTATTATCATTTGTATATGGTCCATATTAACTTCTGTTTCAGCATAGGTATTACTGTTGCTCTTTCTCTTTAACCAGTAGCCCGTTAAGGGTAAAGTTTAAACAATATATAACTGCGTATTAAAAATATAAAGCTGCAACGCAGATACAACAGCACTGTGGCAAACAGTATATATGGTTGAATAGAAACCGCATGACAGAGTCTGAAGAAAGCCGTATGATCTCCAGCAGCCCCTCCCACATATATATTACATTCTTATATACTCAAATATTCTGTTTTAAAGGGGGATATTAAAAATTATTGAGTTTTTTTTTAAAGGTAAAAGACATTATTACAGCCTATTTAGACATGTGGACTCCTTGTTACAGCTTCATAAAGCTTAAGGTAATGCAGGCATCATGGTGTGGTTCGTACTGATTGAGAACAAGGTTTCTCAGCAGTGGCACTTACAATATTTGGGACCAGATAAGTCCTTGAGGCATAAGCTTCCTAATGCATTGTAGGATGTGTAGCAGCATCCTCGGCCTCTTCCCATGAGATTGTCCTAACCACCCTTACCCCAGTTGTGACACCTGAGGACAGTGTGACCTACTGGAGCAAAAAAGACTGTGTTTAACATCTAATCTCGGTATCTGAGGCATTGATAGGACTAGTTTAATACCTAAATACTTACCAATAAAATCCTAGGATGTCTGCAGTTTGCTTAAAAAAAAAAAAAGTCTGTGTGTGTGTGTGTGTGTGTGTACACACACCCTCCCTCCCTCCATGGAAATGTGTGTACACACATGTGTACACACACACACACATTTCCATGGAGGGAGGGTGGTGGCAAGGGTGAAGGGTTGAGGGGTGTGGATGAAACAGGATGGAACAGTAACATAGTTGTTGAAGTTGGTTGATGAGAACCTTGTGGGGAAGAAGTGGTTTCATTCTTTTCTCTTGTATATGTTTGAAGTTCTGGGTTATAGTTTATATTTTTTAAAATTATTTTTTCACTGAATGGTTCAGAATAGATTAGAATGTGCTAACGTTTAATCTGTTGACAAATTGTCTTTGGAGCTTTGTTTACTTGGAGTCCCTTGTCAAACGTTTTTTAGAATTTAGCTAGACTGTCTTTGAGATTCCAGAAAGCTGTTATAACAAAATAAAGTCAGGAGAGAGGAGTCTTCTGGGCTCGAACAGTCTGTGCCGCTCTCGGACTGTAAGTGTATGTCACTCAGGCTCTGAAACAGGACTTAGCAGGGAGTGAGTTGGGTGGTTCTGCTTTCCTGCTAAAGTGAACCAAAGCATCAAGTGAACTTCAGTCACCGGATTGGCAGGTAAAGCTGCTTGTTGATTTGGTTTAACGAGTTTTAAAATTTTCTCTGGTGCCAATTCATGCATGGCTCTGGACGTTTTATCTGATCAAATAAAATTTATGGAAATACATGGGAAAAAACGGGGGTACTTGATGAGGTAATGTTAATAGTTTTGTGTATTATGGCTGTTGAGCTTATTTTATGGGAGTTCTGAAAGTCGGCACCTCCCCCAGATAGAATACTGTGGTGACTCTTCAGTGTGCCCGGAGTATTATGCAGCCAGTAGGGAGAAGGAGGTGTGTGTCCTGGTTTGGAAAACTGTTCGGGTATACTGTTACTTGAAAAAAAACAAAAACAAAAACAAAAAACAAACTTGCAGAGCACCGTGATCTGATTTGCATAAAGAAAAGAAAAGGTAGGGGAGATGAGGCACCACGTGAATATTGCGTGTGTTCACATGCACCCGTGCGTTCACCCAGAGACACAAATTTTCTAAGAAATTTCTGAGACCCCAGAGTTCTTGGTGGTGACCTGGACACACGTGACACTGAAAGTGTGGGGCGTGACTCAGAAAATTGAGATTTTACTTTTACCCTTCAGTTCTTTTTGAACTTTCTGGTGTACTGGGGCTTTTTAAATTAAAACTTTAAAGATGATAGATTATTGGGACACCTGGGTGGCTCAGTCAGTTAAGTGTCCAACCTCGGCTCAGGTCATGATCCCACGGTTTGTGAGTTCGAGCCCCACGTCAGGTTCTGTGCTGACAGCTCAGAGCCTGGAGCCTCCTTCAGATTCTGTGTACCCCCGCTCTCTCTGCCCTTCCCCTGCTCTCACTCACTCTCTCTCTTGAAAATAAACATTAAAAAATAAAAAGGATAGATTATAGAATTATATTGTATCATATAAAATGTTTTAATTTTAGCCACACATTTCTGAGGGTTCTACTTTTATAATAGTGGAAATACAGTCTCAGAGTAAACTAAAACTCCTACAAATCAAAAATGAAAAAACAGTCCATTAGAGAAAATGGACAAAGGTGAGTGAACAATTCAGAGGAAGTTCAGTTGTCCAGGAAGCGTAGGTAACGCTCTTTATCTGCGTGCGTAATTGGGAGTATGTGAATGAAAAGAACGGTGGCATGGGGTTTTACACCCCCTGTATTGACACGCTTAAAGTCTTATAATGCCAAATGCAGTTGAGGATGTGGGGAAGAGGGGAGACTTCTCCACCGGGTAGTAACCAGCACAAACTTAGGGAAAATTGGCTATGTCTGGTAAAGCTGAAAATGCTTCTGGGTAGCATTTCTGCCCCTAAGCATATACCTGGAGAGGCTCTCATACAGGTACGTTCACCGCAGTACCCTAGTAACAAAATGAAGGTAACTGTGTTTTCCTGGCTGGGGGTTTGCGTGGATAAATTCCAGCAGGTTCCAACAGGCTGTCACAGCAGTTGAAAGGAAAATAGCCACCATTGAATAAGAAGTCATCGAGTTGCAGAAGGGTAGATAAAATGATAACATTCATGGAAAATTTCAAAATGCAAAGCATTTCTTTGTTTTTGGACATGTATACGTGTGATCCAGGCACACGAGGGGAAGAAAATAACATCTGCGGATGAGTCATTTTATCAGGGGAGGTGGGTGGGGCGAAAAGAGCAAGATGACCACTTACTTGTATTTTATGTCCTTCAAATTAAAAAGGACGGAAGTAAAGATGGCAAAGTGTTACCTACATGGGCCGTGGTTGCGGGGTGAATACGTGCATTTTTCTGGTTGTTGGAAACTACGGCAGTGTTGCTTCATAGGAAATGTTTTCAAGGGTCTCATCCCTGTTGTCTCCTTCCTGAGGGTGCCTGACTTGTTGACCAGTCCTATAACCTCGGATGTGTTCCTTTTCCAGGACAGAAAGCATGATAAACATCTTAAGCAGTTGTTTGCATCATATATTTCCTAGTTTTATGTGAAGTGTCCTCTCATTAAAAAATCTTTTTCCCCCCTTTTCAGACAGCATGTTTTCGTGAAGAAAGGGACGTCTTAGTGAATGGAGATAACAAATGGATTACGACCTTGCACTATGCTTTCCAGGACGACAATAACTTAGTAAGAACCGTTTCTATATGTTTCAGTATTCTTATTACGTTTTTATGGGCAGAATTTACGGTTATTTTCTTTTAAGCGGTATTTAAATGTAGTTTTTATTTAGAAAACCACGAATTCCACAGCGTAGAAATTGTCCTCCACCCCTCCCCCCGGGGTACTTCAGTACGTTTCCCCTGGAATTTTTTATGCTTTTTAATAGGCAAGTCCACACTAAATGCAAACATTTAAATTCTGTAAAAGGTGCTCAGGATTTTCTCTTTTCACCACTTCCCCGGTATGTCTTGTTTGTAGTATTCTGTTACTACTTGGAATTTTACATAAAAGTTTTCAAAGCGGCCACGTGCCACTTTAAGCAGAGCCGCGTTTTGCATCCAGGCTGCACCTGCTTCTGTGTGGGATGTCACGGACCACGTGACAGAAGAAACCGGGGTGAGCTCGGAGGAAAACAGAAGCATGCAAAGTGCTGCTAAGTGACGATTGAAGGGACGAACAAGGAAGCAGGAGAGGCAGGGGGCTGCACGCCCCCGCCTACGACCCCTGTGTTTTCTGGCCCCAGTTTTTATTTTGCGGTTTTTTAGCGCACACGTGTTGAGTTCCTGCCATGTGCCACGCACGACACTGGGTCCTGGGGTAGAAAATTTAACACGATGTCTTGTTCTCGTGACATACGTTCACTGGACGTGTGCCGGGTGCTAGGCGCTGCTTTCTAGATTCTGGAGACGTGGTGGTAAGGGACAGAGGAGCTCTGTTTTTACTGTTCCAGGCGATGAATCCGAAGTCAGGTAAGTAATATTCTCAGAGGGTCTCAGGTGAAGAAGGTAGAACATTCACTGAAAGGCGTGAGGTCGGTGAGGACCCTTCTGAGACGACTGTCAGTTAAGCCAAGAAGGGAGGAGAGGCAGAGCGGGCTAGGTGAGTCCAAGTGTGCAGGGTGAAGCAGCTTGCTGCGTTCGCCCCGGTGGGGGGGAGAGTAGGGGCGTGGGGGGGAGAGAGGGAGAGGGTCCCAGCACCTAGCCCCGGACAGGCCACGGGAAAGAAGTCAACCACGTTTCTCAAAGCGATGAGGATTTTTGGTCATGGAACTCTTGTGTATTTTTTAAAATGGCATTCTAGACCAACATGGGATTTCCCCGGTGTGGCCAGGCACCGCCCGCCACTGTCCTGCTGGAACGCGGGTGTCCCCCGTGCACGGCGAGCTCTGAGCTCCGATCGCAGCATTCCTAGCCGTCAGGAAGGTCACAGACCAGAAAACAATACCTTATCACCGCAGAAGTTCGTCGCAGAAATAAAACCTGAAAAGGGTGCAGCAGCCGTAGGCAGCGCGTGAAGGCCTGTTTGTCAGACGGGCGGGCGGGATGACCGGCCGCTTCCCAGCGTCCAGTGAATTCAATCAGGCTTGTGGCCGCGGCCAAAGAAACGCATTCATAGAGAATAGACTCGGCTCTGACGGTCAGCCTTTGGGCGAGAACAGTTGCTTAAAGAATGGGGGACGTTGGGAACAGCAGCAGTAGTTGATTTTAAAACCAGAAACTGAGTTTTGAGTGGTTGGTTTGGGCTCTGGAGTTGAAGGAGGTTATGAATTCCGTTCTGTTGTTCTTTGAGGCGCCGGGCCTGAGTTTGCAGTGACCGACACACCAGCCTTTATTAATAGTTAGTGTGGAATGTTTACAGTGAAAGAATTTTCAGAGAAGTTGAGAAGACACGAATTAGGTACAACCTGAATGTTCTCTGCTTCGATGTATTACGATGGAGAGCAGTGAAAGCAGGCATGGACGGATTTACACGTAATGTGAAATACCAGGCGCCTAATGCCCGCAGATATCCCTTGTCTTCTTAGTCAGCAGGGAGCCGGCAGCAGATATGTGAATCTGTCCTTTGTCACTGAATCAGTAATGTCACTGGTCAGCTTTACTCAGTCTCATGGAAGCAACTGTTCCCACATCCGTGAAATTTCGTTGGAAATCCCAGCTGCACGTCCGTGTGTTTGGTGCTTTTACACTGTTAACGTTTTGTGGCAAAGGGCCAAGATCGAAACATGTCTGAACAAAAAAAACCCACCCTCAGCCATTATTAGAGAATACTGAATAGCTGTGAAATTAGTGTTTCCTGTAGACTTGATATGTTTTAAAATAAATTTAACCCAAAATTCTAGGACAAAGCAGCACACAGACATGTACAACTTACCCTGTCATGTTGACAGCTCACCTTAACTGGAATCGCAGGTCCTGTCGAGCTGCTTTATCTAATTCTCATGCTGTCAAAAGTGAAAAGAAATGAGATCCCCATTTCCACATAAGCTTGCTTCAGATGGACCTTTTGAGCTCAAACTATATTTAGCACTAGTTTTGGGGATTTGAGTGCTAAGGAAATGTCCATAGTTCCAAACCCACTTTACGGCAATGGAGAACTCCCACCTGACCGTTAGTTAGAAGTGATGAATCTGCAGTGAAATGACACTCCGAAACACAGGTATCAGAACAGTCAGTAAAGGCCTTCCAAGTGAGGGATATGCTTCATTAAAATTATATGCTCATGAGGGGTGCCTCGGGGGCCTCTTCAGTTAAGCGTCCGACTCTTGACTTCGGCTCAGGTCATGTTCTCGTGGTTCGTGAGTTGAAGCCCTACATCATGCTCTGAGCTGACAGCATAGAACCTGCTAAGAATTCTTTGTCTCTTTCTTTCTGCCCTCTCCCACTTGCTCTCTATCTCTCTCAAGAAAATAAATAAAAAATTATATGCTCATGAATTAGTGCTGCCATTATATGAGTGACACATGTCTGTATACATCTCTGACTTAAATGACATGAACCCTGCCATCTTTAAGCGAAAATATAATTAAAAGTTTGTGTAACTTAGTAGTCACAGAGTTCGTCTAATTTAGGCCAGATCTTGTCTTTATATTCCTTACACGCTTCCAGACTGAAATAGTGTGTTTCAAACTTCAGATTGAAAGTTTTATTATGACTCGTTGGTGGATCATAAAATCAATGCAAGGGGGGTTACAACCAGCATT
Source organism: Crocuta crocuta (assembly GCF_008692635.1). Lineage (NCBI taxonomy): Eukaryota > Metazoa > Chordata > Mammalia > Carnivora > Hyaenidae > Crocuta > Crocuta crocuta. The sequence continues at coordinate 2,353,500 of NW_027532592.1, forward strand.
TAAAAAATTAAGTAAAACAGGAAATGACAGAGTTCAAGCAGTAAGAGGAGTTATTGTCTTGTGACATTTATTTCTTGAATAATATGTATCAAATCATCATATAAATCGTATTTATTATTGTGGGTTTTAGTCAGAATTGTTTAAAAGTCACGGTGTAGAGCTTTGCATACATCAGTTCTGTTAAATTGAGTGGGATGGTATTTGACTTGAACTTACCATACTTCTGTGAAATTTTTGTGGTGAGTGTGTCAGCGCAAATACAATCTACACAGGTTTGTTAGCAAAATTTCCAAGAGTAAACACACACCAAGTTTTTGCTTAGCAAACTTACAGCAGTTCATCATGATGGACTTTTGAAGGCTTTTAGGTAATAAGGACTAAAATCCACCAGTCACCGTGTTTTTCTGTTATAGATAGGCACAACACTGTGGATTCAGGGATTGCTTAAAACTCTGCATTTCATTAGAAACGTAGAAATTTACAGATACAGAACTAGAGTGTCCAACTACCGAATCTTGTATAGTAAAATTTTGCCTCATTTTCATTGACAAAAAGTCTGACTTACTCTGTCTTCTCTGAGTTTAGTCTTCTGTGTGCCCTTTGCTTTTGACATTAGAATTAACATGGCTTTTTTCATTTCTCGGTGAGAAGTAGTCTGTATATATCAGTTATTTCTCAGTGAGAAATAATCTGTATACATCACTCATTAATTTCTTGGTGAGAAGTAATCTGTGTATCTGTGTGATTAATTCTATTAGAATAAAAGTTAGAGTGGGGCGCCTGGGTGGCTTACTCGGTTAAGCGTCCGACTTTCGCTTAGGTCATGATCTCGCGGTNTAACAGGAGGGGCACTGAAATAGACAAAATCTCCTGTAAATTGCCAGTTTTCCTTAGCGTAGGGGAAGTTTGCGCTGTGTTAGTCTCAAGAGTATGAGTCCTAAATTACCTTGGTCATCACCAAAGATTTTCTGTTGAATATTTATGAAATATTAGAAAATAAAATCATTTAGCAATGTTGGCAAATCTAGTCTTAGATACCAAAAAGGAAAATTTATTTTACGGTTCTTTTCCAAAATAACCTGATCTGCAGTGCTGTGTGATTCGAGGAAGCCATGAGGAATAATTTCAGTTTCACGTATAACCTGCTCAGATATCTCCACAGCCCGTTGCTGGAAAAATATAGAGTCATAGCATTTTATGTGCTTCAGATAAGTTGCGTACCTTAACGAATGATCTTAAAATGTGATTAGAACCTTTATTTTTTAAAAAACTAATTAAACACAGACCTGCCTAGTTGCATCAACAGGGTCACATAACAGTTTTTCTCACTTAGATATTTAGAATATTTTGAATCCGTGCAGTGTGTCTCTTCTTCATACCTTCTTGTCCACTTTTCCTGTTTAGGTATTTTATCCTGGAGGGGAAAAAAATCCAGAAAATATTTAAAACAAAAATTTTACTTCTTAAATTAGCATTTGTAAACGGTTTACAGGATAAGAGACGTTTAAATGTTAGATGGTGATTAGTCATATGAACTCCGGACTCTTTACTGGAATCCAGTTTGTGCTGAGGATAGAAATTGTTGGCAAACAAGGCAAGAAGGGGGTTAGTGCAGTGTGGGCTCCAGGATTAACTAGTGGTGTCTCTGGCAGCAGGTGGATTAAACGGACTTCCTGTTCTCCCTAAGGAAACTCCCAAAAGCAGATCTGTTCTAAGAGATGTTCTTTCTCCAGAACACAGTTCATTTTTTGTGTGCTTTTACACATTTTAGCATTGTTTCTTTGGAATGTAGTTTCTTAGAAGCACAAGCTTTGAAATAAAGATTTTTTTTTTTTTAAAGAAATTGGGAGCTGGAAATCTTATGGTGTGTTACAGCCATACCTAGTGGTCTGGTTTATTTTGGAGGGATGAAAGATTGCTGAAGACTCAGTCTGGACCTTGAATTTCTTTTTTATTATTCCGGCATTCTGCGCATATTCTTTATGTCATGAATGTAGTCAGCTTTTTTATGGAACTGAGTCTTTTGAGTAAAAAGAAAGTGATCTCAGGATCAAGAACCCTGAGTTCTGGTTTTTCCACTGCCCAGGGTGTGTTTGGGCAAATTGTTTCACTTCTTACACCTCTGAATACACAGCCGTAAGGCGGTGCAGCAGCTGCGATCCCTGTGTCCAGTACAGGGACCTTATCTAAGTACCCTGTGTCCGCACTCTGGGACTCCTAATTCATGGGGACAGTGAAAGTGCTGGTCACTCAAGCATGAACGCCCCACTTTCCCTGCTCTAGTCTCAGTGTTACCTTTCACCTCCTCTGGATCTGTGCAGATTTCCTCCTATTTGTACCTGTTCTCATTCTTCCTCTCAGTGTGGGTGAGCTGTTTGCCTTTGACTTTGGGTCCATCACCTTTGGCCCTTCACAGAACTCGATTGCACTGGTCCACTGCAGTGTGACTAGCTCTTTCTGCCTCTACAATACACAGCGCTAGAAATGTAAAAACCAAGTATATATTACTCTGCATCTTGCTCTTGTCCTTCAATGATCCCATGGGCATATATATTTAATTATTCTTTTTGGCGACTGTATAAGAGTCCACAGAATGACCATGTTGAATGGATCTATTTAATAGTTTCTTGTTGATCTCTCTTCATATTGCTTCTGACTTGCTGCAGTTATCGAAGTGCTGTGCAGTAAATATACTTGTCCACATGCCCGACATAATTGGAGTTTTTCTTTTCATTGACTGTATTCCTAAAAGTGGGTCCAAGGACACACACCTTTTAAATTTCAACAGATACAGGCAGTTACTTTCCCGAGGAGTTGCAGTGTGTCATCCTCAAGAACGCAGTGTTGTTTCAACTCACCGCTCCCAAAACAAGAATGGGCTTCTTGCTGCTCTGATTGGTATAAAATGGATCTCATTGTCACTTTGGTTGTGACCATATAATAATTGGCTAATTGTGCTTCCTCTCAGATGAATTAATTGTTAATACGGCCTCAGCCTCATTTTGCTGGATTGCTTGCCCTCTTCTTGACACCTGGTGGGAGGCCTTTGTGATGGGATTATCATCTCCTTGACATATCTTGCCAACATTACCCCTCAATCTATATTTTTCTTAAACTTGCTTAAAGACATCTTTGCCATATTGGGTAATACTTTAAAGGTAGTTGATAAGTAGGAAGTTCTAGCAGATATTAAACTTTACTAATTATTCACGGAGAGCCATATGATATTGACATGGGAATAGACAACCACAGGAAGACAGAGTGCCCAAGAGCAGATCCAAGTGTATTTCACATCCTGAATTATGATAAGGGGACATTTCAGTTTAATTACAGGAAAGAACGGATATTTAACTGCTTTTTTAGATAATTGACTCTTTTTTAAAATATATTTTTTAATGTTTTATTTATTTTTGAGACAGAGACAGAGCATGAGTGGGGGAGGGGCAGAGAGAGAAGGGGAGACACAGAGTCCAAAGCAGGCTCCAGGCTCTGAGGTGTCAGCACAGAGCCCAATGCGGGGCTCGAACTCGCGAACTGCGAGATCATGACCCGAAGTTGGACACTTAACCAACTGAGCCACCCAGGTGCCCCAGATAATTGACTCTTTAAATAAGAGAGTAGCTTTCACACCTTGTACAAAAAGACATTTTAGACGAATGAATGAATGAACATGATCCAAGGTCAGGTTCTGTTCCTTAAAGGGCCTACAGCAATACCCTCTACTTTCCTGTCACAGTATTTACAGGACACTGAAGTCCCCACTGATTTGTGTTTTCTTCTCCATTAGGTTGTAAATTCGATCGAGGCAGGAGGCCTGACTTAGTCACTGTAGCGGCTCCATTGTGGAGTGTGATATTCACACACAGTGGGTCCTTTCTCTCTGGAATTGTGAATGAGCTTATATTTATGTTTCTCTCTCGTTCGGTATTCTGTCTTCCATTCCCGAGAAAGTCATTTACAGAATAAAATATAAAATAGGAAGCTATTTACTTTGTCCCTAAACCTGTAAGAGTAATACAGTGGAGGCGGCCAGGGGCCTGGATGAGGATTGGGGAAGTGGGTGGGGTAGAAGTGGATGGACCCCAGGAGATTCAGGAGGAAGTTGCAGGACCTGGGCGATTGAGACAAACGTTGTCCTGAACAAAGGGGAACACGTAAAAGAATGCCTTGCAGCTCTTGGGAGGGATCTGCTGGGCTCGGTTTTGGACAGAAGGAGCTTTTTCCCTATGTGAGGTTTTTATTCTCCGTTTCTAATGCATCTTGTCTCCCTAATACCAAAACCCGATTGCAGGTGTAGTTAATTTTAACTCCTCGCTTGTCTCTTATGAATTTTCTTTGGTGTTTCTGCTCATTGCTCTCTCCAGTTGCTGAATTCTGTCCTAGTAACAGCTAATTTACCTCTGAGGGCAGAGTAGGGGAAGAGTATACGAGCAGGCAGAGCCAGCATGCTGTTTAGCAGGCCGCAGGAAAGGAAAACTAGGAATAATTAGATATTCATAATTTTTTAAAAATTTTATTAGAATCCCAAGCAGGCTTCATGCTCTGCATGGAACCTGATGCAGGGCTTTCGACCCCACAGCCCCGGGATCACGACCTGAGCCGAAACCAAGAGTCAGACGCTCAACCAGCTGAGCCACCCAGGCGCCCAAATCTATATATTTGTATATACAAAAATATACAAAATTATATTCATAATCTCATGGAGCTTTATTATCATAGAAGAGGTCCAGTAAGACACATGGAGAGGCCCAAGGAAAGGGATCCACGGGGTTTATTAAGAGGGAGCACGTAGCAGATTATGGGTAAAAGTAGGCGGTAGGCTGACACAGGGAGCCTAAACTTTGAATGGGACCGTGGGTGGCAAAAATGTGGAGATGGGTGTTTCTAGCAGTGGACTGGCAGATGGTTACCCCCAGACCTTAGGAGCCTGGGAGACAGTAGCTCCTGTGCACCGTCGAGGCAGGAAAGCCTCGGATGGAGGAGCCCTTTGCCTTCTTATCCCCTGGTTTCTTCTCTGGGTTTGGGATAGAAAAATCTTGATTGGCACCCGGTGAATGTTTGTTGAAGGGGGTGAGTCATGTTTTATGACTTTCTGTGTGGAAGTATTTGCTTCCAGTTTTGATAGCAGACTTCTTTATTTGTAAAGTTTTGTGTTTGCTACTCACAGAACGTCTTTAAAGTAGTAGATGTGGGTTTCTTCTCCACAGCCGCCATCCTTGCTAGCAACATGTTTATGCTAAGAGTTTCATTATATAGGTTTGTTCTGATCTTCATGATAGGGTCTGGTCTGTTAAACATTAGGCCTAGTAAATAGAGCAAGTAAACTGTAGACCAGGATTTGAAATACATTGTTTCTCTGATTTTCAAGGATTTGAAAAATTAAATTGGTTGCTTTCATTTAACAAAAATTGCCCATGCTTATAATTTTAATGTACGAATGTGAATTTCCTCAAGACTCTTTAAATCTTAAATGTCAACTTGGTGATGTCACTGAAGTGATATCTTTATTTGGCAATAAAATAATTTTCCTTATTTGTTTATTTATTGAAATAGAGAGGGACCGAGCAAGCCTGTGCTCCCACGAGCAGGGGAGAGAGGCAGAAGGAGAGGGAGAGAGAGAGAATATTAAGCAGGCTCGATGCCCAGTGCACAGCCCAAAACAGGTTTTGATCTCATGATTGCGAGGTCGTGACCTGAGCCGAAATCAAGAGTTGGACGCGTAACCAACTGAGCCCCCAGGTGCCCCTTGGTAATAAAATCATTTTAACTTCAAGGTGTTAAAATTGACATTTAAGTATCTTCTGTGTGCTCTCCTTCACGCTGAGTGCTATGCTCTGAAGAAGGTGTCGTTAGCATAGATATATAGATGACAAAATAAAGTGTCAAAGAGAGTAATTTATTTTTCAAAAGTTATTTATAACCCAGGGTCAAAATTTAAATACAGATATCTCTGTCTACAGAGGCCATCTTTTTACTGTGTCTTGTTTTCACTCAACTTAAAAAAAATACATAATATATGATATAGTATGATATAATTAATATAATAATACACACATATATACATATTTATAAAGCAATACAGAAAATACCAAAAAGCGGGGCACCTAGTGGTTGAGTCGGTTAAGCATCTGACCTTTGACTTCAGCTCAGGTCATGATCTCATGGTTTGTGGGACTGACCCGTGTCGGGCTTCATGCTAGTGGCCCAGAGCCTCCTTGGGATTTTCTCACCTCCTCTGTCTCTGCGCCTCCCCTGCTCACGCTCCCTCTCTCTCTCTGTCTCAAAATAAATAAATAAACTTAAAAACAAAGAAGAACGGAAATACCAGAAAGCTGTGACACCACGGGTAACCTAACACCGCAGAGCTAATCCCTGCGAACATCTTGGCGTCAACTCCTTGTCCTTTCGTTCCCGGCACACACACACCCGTGGTGAAGGAGAACTGTTGGTTCACTTTGTTGCATGGCACTCTCTCCGTACCGCCTTGCTTCTGCCGTTAGGAGAGCGGGTTTCTACACCCGCGTCAAACGGGAGGGGGGGGGGGCAGTGCCACGTGGTCGATCTGCCGCAGCAGCTTGCCCGACTCAGACCAGCGCCCGGACACGGGTGCGCAGGGCAAGGTGTGGCGAGAGGGGCGCCGACCCCCTCAGCGGCGCCTCCACCCGTTGGCCAGCCTGAAGCTCTCCCCTCCTCCTTCCGGGGTGCCAGCAAGGCCTCACACGCAGGCGTGGTCCACAGGGTGCTGCCCGTTACTGAGGGGTCCCGCCTCCGCCCTTCCCTGGAAATTTCCAACCTTCCTGTCTTGGTTGGTGTCCCTGGTGACCCACCCCCGTCCTTAGGTTACCCAAGGGCTTTGCAAAAGTCACCTCAGTAGCATAAATACCAGTGTGGTTGGAAGGAGTTTGTTATAAATAACAAAAGCCAGCTTTGTGCCAAAAAAAAATATATATATGATTATAAATCACAGTATCATATACACATACTTGTGAGAGTCCATGTCTTAAATTAGTGGACTTCTGTTTCCATAGACCTAAGAAGAGTCCATGTGGATATTTCTGCACTATCAGAAGTAAGAGGGGAAATACGTACATCGTGGAAATTATTATGTCCTGTATCATAGTGCTTTCCACATGCTGCTCCAAGTACTGGGTTAGTGAAGTTGTTGCCAGTCCAAGAGAAAGGAAGGAAAACGTCATGATGATAAAGAGGAATTTATTCAACAGGCATGACTGTCTTGTATTCTGAGTTACTGTCACCATTTTTGGAGAATTAGAATGTTTCTTCTTCTATGAAATGTCTGTTATAGGGGATGATGTTGCTGTTACTTTTGGATGCTGTTACTTGGCAAAGTATAACAACAAAGCAGTGGTAATCCTTTGTTGTTCCCTGCTCAGTTTTTAACAATTTTATTTTCTTGCCTTGGGAAGCTTACAGCCTGTCATGATCATCTTACACAGCTTCTTGTTAATTAATGACGACAGTATTTGACCCCAGTGCTACTTGACCTTGGGATCTGTTACATGTACTTTTTCACCCTTCTTATTTTTGCTTACTTTTTCTTCTCCTTCCCAGTACCTGGTTATGGACTATTACGTGGGCGGGGATTTGCTGACGCTGCTCAGCAAATTTGAAGANCCCCCCCCCCACGTGGCAGCGGGCTGTGTGTGTGTCCAAGGAGGCGTTTTCATGGCAACGTGGTGCTTTCCAGGGCCGTGGAGTAATTGTTTCTTTGTAAACTGCTTGACCGGTGTAGTGATTGATTGAAAGTCTTCCCTACAGATGTGGGTATAACTGTATGCAGTTTAAGATGGAATGATAGAAGTGGGCCTGTTTACAAAATGATTTTTCACCTAGGATTATTCTTCTACTTTTTTTTTTTTTTTTAATGTTTTATTTATTTCTAGGAGAGAGAGAGAGAGAGAGACAGCGTGAGCAGGGGAGGGTCAGAGAGAGAGGGAGTCACAGACTGAAACAGGCTCCAGGCTCTGAGCCGGCAGTCAGCACAGAGCCCGACGCGGGGCTCAAACCCACGAACCGCGAGATCATGACCTAAGCGAAAGTCGGACGCTTAACCGACTAAGCCACCCAGGCGCCCCTATTCTTCTACTTCTTGACACACATTAAAAATTTCTTTCTCCATGAACGGTTCATAATAATTTATGTGTAATAAATTTTAAAACATACAGTTTTAAAGGCAGTCTCATATTTTATTTTTATTTTTTATTAAAAAAGTTTTTCAAGTTTATTTTTGAGAGAGAGACAGGGAAAGTGAGTGAGGTAGGGACAGAAAGAGAAAGAGAGAATCCCAAGTAGGCTCTGCACTGTCAGCATGGAGCCCGACGTGGGGCTCGACCCCACAAACCATGAGATCATGACCTGAGCCGAAACCAAGAGCCAGACACTTAACCGACCGAGCCCCCCAGGCGCCCCGGCAGGCTCACATTTTAAAAGGAGAGAACATAAGAAACCATCACAAAGTTACTGATGAATTAATCATTCAGACGAGGACATCTTGGGTTGTGCAAGATGTGAGCGTGAAGAGGCGCTGGGGAGCAGCAGGTGCGGAGCCTGACCCGTCTGAGAGGGAAGGTGCTGTTGTCAGAGACCGCGGGGCCGCGTCGCACTGACGCGGAGGGCTTGCTGCGGCCCCGCCGGCAGGGGGCTCCGGGGCTCTGGGTCAGATGGGGCTGGGAGCTGGCATTTCCCACACATCCCCGGGTGCTCCTGCTGCCGCCGGTCCAGCCACCAGACCACACTTTGAGTCCTTCTGCTCAGTAACACAGAAGCGACCGTTCTTCTAAGTTGTGGGTGATGGTAATCTTTGGGAAGGACGGGAGCGGGGGAAGAAGAGGAAGTTTCTGTTTTGGTGGTGAGTTTTTTTTTTTTTTAAGATGTGATTATCTTCTGCTGATTGGTTTACTTAGCAGTGCACTTCTAGGACATTATTAAAGGAAGAATATTTTTGTTAATGTGTATTTATTTTGAGAGAAGAAGAGAGCATGAACAGGGCGGGGGGAGGGGCAGAGAGAGAGGGAGAGAGAATTCCAACCCGGTTCTGCTCTGTCAGCTCAAGAGCCCAATGTGGGGCTCAGTCCCATGAACTGTGAGATCATGACCTGAGCCGAAACCAAGAGTTGGACGCTTAACCAACTGAGCCACAGGTGCCCCAAAAGTAAAATATTTTGCTTAAAATTTTTCTAGCCTACTCCTATGCTTTTCCCTGTTGATGTTTGATAGTCACAAATTTTATTGAAACTAAAAACATGAAAATACTTGGAAAATTGCAGAACACAACATGTTTTTAAGATGGCATTGTGGTCTCGAGAACGAATTATAGGATGAGAAACTAAAGGGCTTTTTTTGTTGCTCAAACAGTAACCCAAGGTCCTAGCTGAGGACTGTCATTTAAAAATACTTTAAAAGTATAGGGGCGCCTGGGTGGCTTAGTCAGTTAAGCGTCCGACTTTCGCTTAGGTCATGATCTCGCAGTTCGTGGGTTCGAGCCCCACGTCGGGCTCTGTGCTGACTGCCAGCTCAGAGCCTGGAGCCTGTTTNAAAAAAATAAAATAAAAATACTTTAAAAGTATCATTTTATTGACCATTTAAAGAATGTTAGTCTCATGGGGTTTAGGGAAACTTTACCCGATTCGTATCTAAATTCTCAGTAAGGAATGATTGCTTTTGAAGATAATTCCTCTGGATTGGAGATAGTCAGTTTGAGGTGTTTGTGTCACCTGCCCGTGTTCCAAGCTGTGACAGCTCTTCCTGCCATCACAAGACCCCCTCCCACCGACGGTACACACCGTCCCCCTCAGTACAGCCCTCCACACGACAGCTGTCTTCCTGGAGTTGACACTGAGAAGACTACCAACCCTGAGCTCTGCTTACACACACATCAGCTACAAGGTGCCTCGTGGTGAATGAATCCCATTCATTCCATTGTCGGGCAGTCCACTGCCATAGGATTTTACTTTATGTGAAGTTTTTCTCCTAATCATTGGTCCTAGTTTTGCCTTAGAACCACATATAATAATCTAATTTATCTTGTTATCATGCCTCCTGAAGTCCTCTCATCTTTAGGTTAAACATCTAAGTATCTGTAATTTCTCTGTTATCAAGGCTTATGGACACGTTCTCTCTCCCACCATCTGCCATGCGCATACATACCCTCACCGTCACCTTGTGCCCCTCCCCCCCACGCCTCCTTTCCCTCCTGTCTCTCCCTTTACTCCTCAGTGGACATGTTCTGCTGGGTCAGCGTACCTCTTAAAATGTGGTTCTCATTTTCTGGATAGATTGTATTTTAGTAGATGCTTTACTGAGGAAATATTCATGGAGTCTTCTTTTATAAATAGCACTGAGCTGAACTGCATAAAATTTCAAGTACGTGTAGCATATAGTCCTGACTTGTGAACGGCTTCCAGTCTGTTTGGGGACACAAAAGACAAGACATAAAGAACTAAAGTAACAGAAGTTAAATAACCATTTGGGGCAAAAGTATAAGAGATGGAGTGAGCCCTGATTGTGAACTCTTAATTGAATTATACAAGCAAATTATAAACTCCGAGAAACAAGTGATAAGCTTAATTCTAATGGTTTTTTCCAGTGGTTATTTAACTCTCACTATGTGTTACACACGTTACCTGTATTCTTCTAATTCTGACAATAATTCCGTGATTAGGCTGTCATCTAAATTGGATGTTGTTCTGTTTTATAGTTGAGGAAACCCAGCTTCAGAGACAGGAGCCTGTAATTAGCATAGCCTGGGGTAAAACTGAAGTCAGGCCGAGGCCAGAATTTATCCTGTTCATACGACGTCATAATGCTCATAAGAGAATGCTTTACTGCTAGGATTTTGCAGGCTAAAAAGGCTTTCTGTGGGCAGAGAGGAAGGCATGCTAGAGACAAGGCATGGAGGAGACAGGGACACAGGCGGGCAGAGCACGAGTCTAGAGAAGAGAACTTCCGTTGACTTTAGGAAGAGGGAGGCCATTCCTGTTGTGGAAACGCTTGAATACCATGCTATAGACTTTAGATCTTGGGAGCCATCCAGTTACTGATAATTTTAGGTACTGTCGTGTTTGATTAAAACAGTGTGTTGAGTAAGTTGGTCTTACAGTAAACTTGCGTATCAGTTTTCACGTTTTGCCAAATCTCAGAATGTTTTATAATTAGGAACTTCAAGTATAGGGAGTTAGAGCAGATAAAAAGGGAGTAATGGAGACTGGGTGTGTTCGAGGAAGGAAATAACTTTTTTTCCCTTCTGTTCTTTTATTATTTTTGAAAATGTTTATGGATTTATTTTGAGAGAGAGTGTGTGTGTGAGCAGGGAAGGGGCAGAGAGAGGGGAAGAGAGAGAATCCCAAGCAGCCTCCGTGCTGTCAGCGCAGAGCCTGATGCGGGGCTCGAACTCACAAGCCGTAGGTTATAACCTGAGCCAAAATCAAGAGTTAGACACTTAACCGACTGAGCCACCCAGATGCCCCGCCCCCCGCCGTGTTCTTTTAAAATAAATTTATTTCCAAACTTATAAAATACATTATTGGTGTTCTAAAAGCACAGACATTTTCATATTGCAAATTTTGTCTTCACTTATGTGTGGTTTTATTGAGAGAAATGAGCAGAGGAGAGTAGCAGATGAGAGGAGTCATGAAATCGTACGTGCGAGTGCTGAGCACATTGTGAGAGTTCAGTCAAGAACCTTGCAACTTCCTTTGAAATGTCTAGAAATACACTTTAAAAACGCAATGTAAAGCATTACCTTACCTGTTTTCAGAGGAGATGTTAATGAACAGGAGACGAAAGAGATAGGAACGGGATAGGGAAATCCGAATCGCAGAGATTGACTCCAGAAGGCTGTAAAGTTGATTTACACACTGACCCCATACAGTAAAAACGTTTCCTAGTAACATTATGTAGTGAAAAAAAGCCTTCAGCTAGGTGCCAGCAGCCTTGTATTCTGTGCTGGTTCCTCTGGAAGCTTTTTAAATTTAGATTCTAAACCATGATTTATCACCGAGGTCACAGCAGCTTGGAACTTGTAAAAACAACGACAAAACCAATCTTGTAACGATGGAAAGATGCTGCTTATTCCAGCGCTGGCGACGGGCTGCTGGCACACAGACCGCCTCCTGGTCGCTGTACTGAGATGTCTGGGAATGTGGTCTGTAAGGACACCTAGGGGCTGCCCCCTTGATTTTCTACTGAGAGGTACCCCAGCAGCCCCTCCCCTTTTAAAGGAGGCGGGGAAAGGGTGCAGTGGGACAGAAGACAGAACAAACATGGCAGCCCTAGAGCTGGGGGCGTGGCTGATGGGTGTGACATCAGTTCTCCCCAAATCGATCTGCAGGTTTGATGCCATCCCTATCAAAATCCCAGCAGGGTGTTTTAAAATATATTTTTAAATTTATTTACTTTGAGAGAGAGACAGAGAGTGTGAGTGGAGGAGAGAGAGAGAGGGAGACACAGAATCCAAACCAGGGTCTGGGCTCGGAGCTGGCAGCGCCCAGCACAATGCGGGGCTTGAACCTATGAACCATGAGATCATGACCTGAGCCAAAGACGAAGGCTTAGCCTACTGAACCCCCCAGGTGTCCCTGTTTTTGTTTTTGTTTTTGTTTTTTGTTTTTGTTTTAAATCAGGGTGGAAGCATTAATGTTGGGCGCCCCCCCTCCCCCCCCCCAAGCAGGCCCAGCTGCTGCCCTTGTGTTTGTAGTTGTGGTTAGGCCTCAGGCTCCTAGCTTGTCCCTAAACAACTGTCCGTAGCTACAGATTTAATAACATCGTTTCATTTTCAGTATTTATGACAGCTCACAGGTTTTCCGTTTAGAGTAGTGAAGACTTTGTTTTTTAGGTAAAAACAAGCTTACTCCAAAGTTTGTCTGGAAATTTAATGGAACTAGAGTAGCTAAAATGATTTTTTTTGTTTTTAATGATTTTGGAAAAGGACGATGAGGTAGTCAGAATAACTACCTGATCTTAAGACTGATGTATTTCTGCCTTAAGCAAGAGACCACGTAGTGGGGGAAGGATAAAAATCACAGACCCCTGAGTAGAACACTGGACCCAGCAGAAATGCACACAGATGCCCCCAACTGATTTTGATGAAGGTGCTAGTGCAACTCAGTGGGGGAAGGGTCGTCTTCAGCAAGTGGTGCTGGAATAATAAGCAAAAAAAGGAAACTTCCTTCAGTGTCACACAAATGTGAAAGATAATTTAAAATGGGTCATGGACTTAAATCGACTCTGTAGGGGCACAGGTCATGTCAGGTCATGATCAGGTCAGATCATGATCAGGTCAGGTTGGTGGGTTTGAGCCCCGCGTGGGGCCCTGTGCTGTCAGCGCAGAGCCCGCTTCAGGTCCTCCGTCCCCCGCCCCTGAACCTCCCCTGCTCGCGCGCACTCTCTCAAAAATTAAAAATACATACATACATAAAAATGAAAAATAAACATTAAAAAGTAAATACATAAAAGTATAAAACTTTCAGAAGAAAACATCAAAGAACATCTTCTGGACCTAGGGCTTGGTAAGGAGTTCTTAAGATAGGACACTGAAAATTACTAAAAGTAGGCTTCATCAAAACTAAACACGTGCACTTCCGAAAGCCCAGGTAAGTGGACGAAGGGGCAGGCCTCAGAATGGGGGAAATATTTGCAGACCACATACAGGATGCACACCTTCTATCTAGGTTATATAAACTCTTGAAACACAATCCTCAAAAAACCTCAGACAGTCCAAATATAGGATGGATGAAAGACGCAAAGGGACGTTTTGCCCACGAGATGTGGGTGGCAGTGAGGCACATAGAGCACTGCTCCGTGCCATTGGCCGTCAGCAGACTAGAAACTGCACCCGCTACAACGTGTCAGGGAGCGGGTATTAGGACTGCTAAAATACAAAGTAGCGGTCATACTAAGTGCCAGTGACCACATGGAGAAGGGAGATCTCCCACAGAACGTAAAATGGTTTGGCTACTCTGGAAATAGTTTGCAAGTTTAAAAAAAGTAAATGTGCACTTACCATACGACCTTGTAGTTGCATTTGTAGACATTTATCCCAGAGAAATTAAAACATCCTCACAGAAAAACCTGTATGTGAATATTCATAGCAGCTTTGTTTGTAATAGCAAAATATCAGAAACAGCCTGCAAGTCCTTCCTCAGGTGGCATGCTGACTACCTGCTTGTGTACTCAGCCCGCAGCACTGGGATGCAGTGCTTGGCCTGCAGTACTGGGATGCAGTACTCAGCCTGCAGTTCTCGGCCCACAGTACTGGGATGCAGTGCTGGAATGCAGTACTAGGCCTGCAGTACTTGGTCCACAGTACTGGGATGCAGTGCTCAGCCCACAGTACTGGGATGCAGTGCTCGGCCTGCAGTACTGGGACACAGTGCTCAGTCTGCAGTTCTCAGCCCGCAGTACTGGGATGCAGTACTCAGCCTGCAGTGCTTGGCCCTCAGTACTGGGATGCAGTGCTCAACCTGCAGTACTGGGATGTAGTACTCAGCCGACAGTACTGGGATGCAGTACTTGGCCTGCAGTGCTTGGCCCTCAGTACTGGGATGCAGTACTCAGCCCACAGTACTGGGATGCAACACTCGGCCTGCAGTATTTGGCCCACAGTACTGGGATGCAGTACTTGGCCTCCAGTGCTTGGCCCTCAGTACTGGAATGCAGTGCTCAGCCCACAGTACTGAGATGCACTGCTCAGCCTGCAGTACTGGGATGCAGTACCCAGCCCACATACTGGGATGCAGTGCTCGGCCCACAGTACTGGGATGCAGTACTCAGCCCGCAGTACTGGCATGCAGTACTCAGGCTGCAGTGCTTGGCCCATAGTACTGGGATACAGCACTAGAATGCAGTACTCGGCCTGTGGTATTCGGCCCGCAGTACTGGGATGGAGTACTCGGCCTGCAGTACTCAGCCCGCAGTACTGGAATGCAGTACTCGGCCTGCAGTGATTGGCCTCAATACTGGGATGCAGTACTCGGCTTGCAGTACTGGGTTGCAGTGCTCAGCCCGCAGTACCAGGATGCAGCACTGGGAACTCACAGCCACCTGAATGGCCCCAAAGGGCATGATGGTGAGTGGCAAGAATTAAAGCTCAAAATGTTATGTTGTTTATGATTCCACTTATCTAACACTCCTGAATTACCAAAACAACAGAGGTAGAAAACAGCTGAATGGTGGCCAGGGGACAAGGTCAGAGGCAGAGTGAGGCTGAGACAGCACCGGGCAGTTCTTTTCTGTGGTGACAGAGCAGCCGTGTATCTTGAATGTGGTGGTAGTTACGTGAGTCGATATGTGGGCTGGAATTGCATGGAACTACACACAGAATTAAAAAGGATAAGAGCTGAAAGGTGCCGATTCCAACATTAATGTAGTCGTGTCAGATTCCTGGTTTTGCTTTCGTGTTTTGTGACCAGTGGAGAAGCCAGGTAGAACGGCTCATGGGATGCCTTGTACCATTTATGCAGTTTCCTTTGCATCTGTAATCATTCCATTCTGGGGGACTCAGTTAGTTAAGCACCTGACTCTCGATTTCGGCTCAGGCCGTGATCTGGTTCGTGGATTGAGCCCTGCATTGGGCTCTGTGCTCATGGCATGGAGCCTGCTTGGGATTCTCTCTCTCCCTCTCTCTCTATGCCCCTCCCCCACTTGCTTTCCCTCCCTCTCTCAAAAATAAACAGACTTTTTTAAAAAATGGAAGTTTTAAGAAATAAAAAGCACCTCTACTGCTTTATTTTAAAAAGTCTGAAAACCAGGCCCAAGAAACTCTCCGTCTTGGTGAATTCCTCAAAGATGCCAAATTTGCTTAGGCTTCTGGCCTGCCCGGAAGTGATTTTTCTTCCCACCTGTCAGGCTGGGACCTGCAATCCAGGCACTTGGGTTTCACTGGCATATAGATGTGTAGTTCACGAGGTAAGCAGAGTCCACTTAGTGAAATGGTCAGTAGTAGGTTGCTGGACTGAGCCCTGAGGAGCTTGAGTATTTTGAGATTGGGTAGAGTAGTAGTGGCCACAAAGCAAACTAAGAAGAAGCAATAGGAGGAAAATAACGAGAATATGGAAAATAAAGTAAATCCCCTTTTCCTTGATGTTTAATTAAGTTACATTAATGTCTTAGCCGATGCTTTTTTTTTAGTGTTTTTAATGTTTATTTTTGAGAGAGACAGAGCATGAGTTGGGGAGGGGCAGAGAGAGAGGAAAACACAGAATCCAAAGCAGTCTCTAGGCTCTGAGCTGTCAGCGCAGAGCCTGACACAGGACTCGAACCCACGAACCGTGAGATCATGACCTGAGCTGAAGTCGGATGCCTAACCGACTGGGCCACACAGGCGCCCCTTAGCTAATGCATCTCAAACAAACATTTAATATCATTTTTCGTGTCCTGGGCGTTGGAGTGGGTGTGCGGGCTACTATTTATGGAAGTAATATGATCTTTACCTTCAATTTATTGCCTTTAGAAAAAAGACTAAGTTTCAGAAGACACTTCTTCATAGTTTTGCCTAAGTCAGACAAATTTTAATTTTGGAAATTCATTCATTGTGAAAGTATTGTTCTGTCTGTACTGTTTTTCCTAGTATTCTGCCTATTTTCTTAGGTGAGATACTCAATAGGAATGGAGGAAATATGTCTTTATTTTGAGAAATTACTTTGAGATAAGCTTAACTCTAATAATAGAGAGCAACTGAATGACAACAAAACCAGGTTAAAAAAAAAAAAANGAAATAAATGAAACATTTTAAAAATATTTTAAAAAAGCAGTAAGAATTACATACTTAACCACTGTGGAGATGGAGAATAAGAGAGTAAATTGGGTCATGAACATGTGAAGCCTGTCTGTGATAGGAAGTAGATGGCTTAAGACATTGAAATAACTTCGCTGAGGAAGGAGGACATATACAAAGAATGAACATTAACATTTAGGAATAAAATTTTATCATTATTTTAATGTGAAAGATATCACTTAAATACTTAGAAAAATATAATATAAAAGTAGTGTTATAAAAGCATGTCCATATTTTTTAATGCTTTTAGCAAAATGACTGTTTTTTCTCCGTGTTTGTTGAAACACTATTTCGGCAGTCCTGAAATATGTTATTTTCAGCCTGTCAAATCAGATTTTCGCCTTTGCCATCCATGCACTTCAGTTTCCAACGTGAGGTCTGGATGCCAGCATTTCCATTTTTGATTTCCTGAATAAGCAGTTTGCATTTTAAGAGTGTGTCCTTTCTCTTCAATCATTTATTTGCTTGAATGCAAAATTTGTGAGAGAGATTATTTCCAACAACCAAGCAGTATCCTGTGGCATATGTTGGACTCCGGTTGATTAAAGTACACGCCAAATGTTGGGTTAGAATAAAGCAAGCCCTAATTATAGGTTGAGGGGAAAGACCCCAATTTTTTCTCCATGTGTTAATTAAACTCAGCAATAGGCTTGGTGTTAAAGCTGTCAAGCATGCTAATAATGGAAGACATAAAATCCTACTAGAACAACAAAAATTAAGCTCGATCTAATTAGAATGTGGTGTTTGATGATCCTCTGGATTGTTTTAAATGACAGAAATGGAAAGGTGAGGACATTTGTGATGTCTTTAAATAATACATGGATAATCAAAACGTTGATTCTGGTACCAAAATATTAGCAGCCAATATTGTGTCTTACCTT
Organism: Crocuta crocuta; assembly: GCF_008692635.1. Taxonomy (NCBI): domain Eukaryota; kingdom Metazoa; phylum Chordata; class Mammalia; order Carnivora; family Hyaenidae; genus Crocuta; species Crocuta crocuta. The sequence continues at coordinate 2,371,173 of NW_027532592.1, forward strand.
GATTTCTGTCTCCAGTGGGGTTTTTTTCTATGATGTCACCATTTTAAGAGTGGTGCACTCGTTGTCTACAAACCAGAAGGATCATACTAGAAAACTACCATGATAGAGAAGGGAAGGTCACTGATGGTCGGCAGGTCATGGAGATCAGTGATAAAAAGCATATAATGCTTTAAGGTTGTTGATTAGAGAGAATTAGATATGCATATAATCTTCAGAGAGAAGTCCTTTCTTCAGGTTAGATCACCTATCATTTTACAGTTCTTTGTGGAAATAGATATCCCTATAGTTAGGTAATGGTAGACTGTGAACCCAGTTTTTAAGAATGGAGAATTCTCTCCCTACTTTAAACCCTTCAGAGGCAGTTTTAAAAAATGTTCTAAAACATGGAAAGAGCCTAAGTGTCCATCAACAGATGAATGGATCAAGAAGATGTGGTTTATCTATACCATGGAATACTACATGGCAATGAGAAACCATGAAATCTGGCCATGTGTAGCAACATGGATGGACCTTGAGGGTGTTATGCTGAGCGAAATAAGTCAGGCAGAGAAGGACAAATATCATATGTTTGCACGTATAGGAGGATTAGGGGGAACTTGACGGAGGAACAAGGGGGAGAAGAAGGGCAGAAATGGTGGGGGAAAGGGAGAGAAGCAAACCATGAGAGACTCTTGAATGCTGACAAAAACTGAGGACTGATGGATGTGGGGGGAGGGGGGATGGGCATGGAGGAGGACACTTGTGGGGATGAGCACTGAGTGTTATGTGGAAACTAATTTGACAATAAACTATTAAAAAAAATGATCTGAAAATCACAGACCTCTCTTAATTGGCTCTACTCCTCATAGCATTAGATCTCATCCTTGATAATTCACATTAATAGTTTTCATTGGTATGTTACTGGCTCCTGACTTTTCCCCAAATTTCTTTCACTGGTAGGAGGAAAGAATGAGCTCTACCTTTTTGTGTTACTTGCCAGTGGTATTCGGGGGATCTTCGTTAAAAATTGCTTTAAGATTTCATTATAAATATTCCTTTTTAACAGTTTTATTGAGATGTAATTCACATACCATACCATTCAGTCATTTAAAATGTACAGTGGTTTTTAGTATTTTCACAGATACATTTAACCATTACCTCAGTCCATTTTAGTATTTTCATCATTTCAAGAAGAAACCCTGTACCCTTTTCACCTCCCTGTTCCCTATTTCTCTAGCCCTAAGCAACCATTAATCTGTCTTTATCGATTTGTCTAGCATGGACACTTAATATAAATGAAATCATGTAACGGGTCTCTTTTGACTGGCTTCTTTCCCTTGGCACACTGCATTCAAGGCTCAGGTGTGTTATGGAGGATGTGAGAGTATATGTCTCAGACTGACCAGGCTGACTGTCTGGTAAAACGAAAACACCAACATTCTCTGGAGATTTTTGACAGAATCCACAGCATACATGGCATCATAATGTGCACAGAATAATCCAGAATTAGTCTATCAGGAAATTATGACTCAGTCTCAAGAGGAGAAAGTGGACTGATAGCTCAAGATGACCCAAGTCACCCAGGTTTGAATTATAAAAGTTATCAGATAAAAACCTTTTAAAAGAAAAAAAGTACTTCTTTTAAATATACTTCATGAAGTAATAGAAGACACACTTGAAATGAATGAGATGATAGAAAATCTCAGTAACAGAAAAGAAGAACCAAATGAAAACTTCAGAATAGAAAAACACAGTATCTCAGATAAAAATTCACTGAATGGTGTCTCGACCAGAAAGGAGATGCAAAAGAAAAAGTCTGTGAAGTTGAATATAGATCAATAGAAAGTATCTTATGCAAAGCAGGTATGAAAAGNGAAACACAGTATCTCAGATAAAAATTCACTGAATGATGTCTCGACCAGAAAGGAGACGCAAAAGAAAAAGTCTGTGAAGTTGAATATAGATCAATAGAAAGTATCTTATGCAAAGCAGGTATGAAAGATTAAAAGAATGAACAATTTAGGGATGAAGAGATCTAACAAGATGTCATTGGAGCCCCAGACATGGCTTAAAAAAATAATGGCTTAAAACTTCCCAAGTTTGGAGAAACATATAAATTTATAGAGTCAACAAATTGCATCAAGCCAAAACAATAGAAATTCAAAGAAAATCACTCCTAGCACCTCCAAATCAAAGTATGAAGTTAAAGGATATGAGGAGTCTTGATAGCATCCAGAGGAAGAACCATTTCCCATGGGAAAAACAAGTGGAAAGAGCTCAGATTTCACATCACAGCCACGGGTACTAAAAGATAATTAAACAATTTTGGCAACACTGGAAAGAAGAAAACTATCAACCTAGAATTTTGCATCCAGTGAAAATTTCCTTCAGGAATGAAGTTAAAAGAGAGTATTTTCAGATACATGAAACCCAAGAGAATTTATTGCCCTAAGACCTTCCTTACAAGAACCACTGATGACAGATTTCAGAGTGAAGAGAAGTGTCCCCAGCAGGAAATGTGGATCTTTAAGAAAGAAGAAAGAGCATAATGGTAAAAAAAACTCAACATATGTAAAACGCC
>NW_027532592.1:2373750-2525214 GCF_008692635.1 Crocuta crocuta
TATATTTATATATAACATATTGTATATATGTAATATATATTATATGTAAATATATTTATATGTAATATATTGTATATATGTAATATATATAATTTTTTTTGAGAGAGAGCATAAGCTGGGGAGAAGGGCAGAGGGAGAGAGAGAGCATCTCAAACAGGCTCCATGCTCAGTGGAGAGCCTGATGGTAGGACTCGATCCCATAGCCTTGGGATCATGACCTGAGCTGAAATCAAGTCAGATGCTTAACTAACTGAGCCACCCAGGTGCCCTAAAATACATGACTGTTTAAAGAAATTTGTTTTGGTAGATTTTTCAGTGAATGCATATGTAATCAGTGTGACAACTATAACATAACGGATAGAGAGAGGGCATAAACAAATCCTAGTATAATTATAGAACTTTGAAGTTTTGTGGTTTTTTTTGAAGGAAAAAATCCTGTGGCGACAAAGAGAGTAAGTGACAGATAGGGGAAGTAAAACTAGCGTATCATCAGACTTTTCAACAACAAAGCTTTATGACAAGGAAAAAAAAGTGCATTAAGTATTTATGATACCCCAGAAAAGAGAACACGAACATCGTCAACTTTCAGGTATAAGGCACACACACCAGTGCTGTCACCTTGCAGGAGCGAGGGGGACATTGTTCCCACAAATTCTTCCTGAAGAATCTGGAAGATTCCACTAGAGAATGAGCTACAGACAACCAGAATGAGCGGAGAAACCTCAGCTTAAGGACTGGTGTTGCCCATTAAATGATCAGTTGTAGAACTCAAAACAGAAAAAAAGAGGGAGCTTGAACAGGATTGATGCCCCAACAATGGACATTTAACAGACCTGTAAAGGTCAGTGGTGATAACTGGGAGAATTGAAGCAGGCGTTTTTTCAGATCATCTTCAGTAAAATTTTGGGGTCGTATTCATCACATTATTTTGAGATTGTTGAGTGTGAATGTGAAATAAAACAAATGAGTGATACGGAGTTCCCTAGTTCTCTTGCCCCCTGTGTTCTTGAGAATCCGGCCTCCTGGTGTAGAAGGAAGGAGATGCTGGAATAGCAGAAGAGCTTGCCTGTGAACCCTGCACCTCTGAATTTGGAGTGGAAGGATCAGAATGAACTTCTGAGTTTTCCATACTTTTCAACAAGGACTCGCAGAATTTACTGAACACTTTCCAGCTTACATTTCATTGTGCAAAAAAGGTACAGATTGAAACCAGCAAGAGAAGAGCGTGTAGGGCAGAGTTGAGGAGAGCATCTGCCCCCCGCAAGCTCACCTGAGCATTGGATTTCTGGAGTTTTGGGGCTCAGCTGCCTACCGTCTCCACGATCGACCTTCCCCTGAAGTTGGGATGATACCATTAGTTTGCAGTCCCTCCTGGAGGTAAAACTGATACCATGTGGCCCAAATCAGTTCCATCATAAATTACATTGTTAGACCATCTGGTGGCCAAAGCCTCCATTCAGAGACACACCCGTCAGGCATGACATTCCAGTGGCCCAGAGATCCCCTCCCAGTGGCTGAAGCAAAGGCCAGACCTTTCATTGGGTTTGTTCTTCATGACACACGCCACCCCGTGACCTTTAACGCAAGGCTCGCTGAGAGCAAGGTCATCGTATTTGATCGGGCATCTACATTCTGTATAGTATTTATATCAGCAGTAGTGTGAATGTGTGTGTCATTGAGCCACGAACCCATTCTGTAAGGTCATTATGTACATTTTCATTTGTACTAATTTAATTATCTGTTTCTCCATTTACTACCGTTTTTGCCGTATGATACACTTGTGCGGAGCTCTGGCATAGAGACTAGCTGATGGTTAGCTAGATCTGCTGCTTCCTCGGGCTGGTCATTTTTTCAGATCCTGTGGAGGCTTTAGCCAAATCTCATAATACATTTAATTATCGGTATCAGGATTATCTTAGACCTGTTTACGCTGCAGGGCTGAGGCTCTCCCACCCAGGCCAGTGTACACCATATGGTAGTAGATGTAACTGGAAAAATAAGAGCCAGAAGACACTAGCATATTCCAGCGCTCCGCTGAGTTATTATCCACCTAGACCATCATCAGTCATATCACGTGACTCAGTGTCTCCCAGAGTGATGGCGTCCAGGTTTGCACATTTCTGTTTGACCGTGTCACGTTCCAAAAGCAGAGGTGTCTTGGCAGCACATGGCTTCACCACTCTAGGTGTCTGGTGTAACTGAGCTGAGGGATAGTAGCCTCTTTTGCTCAGAGTCTCACAAAGCACCAGTGTAATACTGGGTTTCCCTCAGTGCATAACCCGTTTATTGATTCCTTTAGCCCTAGTTCTTATTCCTCCTCCTCTCCATTTAGCATTTATTTTTGCCCAGACTTTTCCACCTCTGGAAGGGATGTCCAGCTTGACCACCGTGCTGGCCCAAATGCCGACAGCAAGATTCGTCTCGTAAACGCCTCCCTCTCAGTGCATTCTTTCGTTGCAGAATTAGAAACAGAAGTTGTGGACTAGCTCAACCACCTGGCAGTCTGGCAATATTACCTGCTGACTTTGGTTTTGCCAGATGGGGTACAGTGTAACTCACCCCACCAGGACTAAGAATTGTGACATTGAGGTTGAAAGGCATATATGGAGTTCCTTGCCTCAGAACCATCCTCACTTCCGGCACCTGCGGGTGCGGCCCTGGTCCTGGGACCCCACGTCAGCCTGGGAGGATGAGGTGCGGAGGGAAGAAGTACATCGTCATCTCAACTTCCTCTTTCCCCCCAGAAAGTGGAATGTGCACATTTATACTTGTTCTGTATCTGAGCAAGTCCTGATTCAGGGCTCTTTTTTTTTTTTTTTAATCACTATTAGGGAGTTTTGTTTTGCCTTGAAATTTACTTTGCTTGGTAAAATGTAACCATACCAGTCTTTTAATAATGACATTCATATTCTCTGATTTTCTTTCATCTTATTTTTATTCTTTCCATTTTGTGCATTTCTTGTGCGTGCAGCAATTAGTTGTTTTTACTTGCTGACCTAAAAAAGATCTGTGACTGTCACTTAAAACAGTGCATGGAAAATAGAAAGTACTAACTAAGCACTAGGTGTTATATCAAGACAGAAGAAGAGATACAGAGAAGTCATAGTATGACTAGAACCGTAAGTGTGTCGTAGGCTTAAAACCCAATAGCAGCACTGTGAGCAACTGTACACCAGCAGATTTGAAACTGGGGATGAGATGTGCGCTAGAAAAATAAAAGCCACTGCACTGTACTCGGGAAGAAATAGAAATTATCTGAATACCGTAAGAACATTTAGAGAAACTTGGGCCTTTATTGGAAAGTTCCCCTTCCACAAAATAACAGTCTCCTATACTTTTAGGTATTTTATGCCTTGTCTCCTTTATCTTTAAAATTGAAATACGCCTCAAATACACAAGTGTTAAATGTTCAGTGACGAGTTTTGACAGTCGATACACCTGTATAACCATCTTTGCACTCAAGATATAGAATGTTTTTGATCACTCTGAAAATTTCCTGGTGCTCTTTTCCGTGAACATCTTCTATTTCTCTGGTCACTAGTTGTTCTGGTTTCTGTCACCTGAGCTTAATTTCACCTGTTCTGGAACTTCTTACAAATAGGATTACGCACATGTGTTCTTTTCTGTCTGATGTCTTTTTATCGACCTAAGATTTTGAGATTCATTCAATTTTATATATGTGTCAGTAGATTTTTCTTTATTGGTGAGTGATCTTCCAGTGTGAAAATATATGACAGTTTATCTGCCTACCTGCAGATGTCATTTGAGTTTTTTCCAGTTTTGAGCAATTACAGGAGAGCTGCTGTGAACATTCTTGTACTCCACGTGGTTTCACAGATGAATTCTCTTTTACTTTTTTCTTTTTAATGTTTTTATTTATTATTGAAAGAGAGAGAGCTTGAGCATGGCAGGGACAGAGAGGGGAGAGACACAGAATCCGAAGGAGGCTCCAGGCTCTGAGCTGTCAGCACAGAACCCAACACGGGGCTCGAACTCACAAACTGCAAGATCATGACCTGAGCCGAAGTTGGACGCATAACTGACTGAGCCACCCAGGCGCCCCTCTTTTACTTTTAAGAAAGCAATAACTGAATCCTATGTAAATTGTTTCAGAGAGTTTGAGAATTTTTAAAAAGCTATTTTCCTCACTTTGGGACAATAGTAAAGTCTTGATCACAAAGCTTGAAAAGGACCATTCAAGAGGAGAACGTTAGTATGGAGCAGGGTCCCTTATGGATAGAAGAGCAAAAGTCAAGAAAAACTTGAATCAAATTCAATGTGTATATGTTGTACTTATCAATACTAATAAGACTGACTTTTCAATGTAATGTCTCTGAAATTGGGGTGCTATCTTCTAAAACTGTAGCCATCAGTGTATTCCCGCTTGTAGCTGCACTTGACGTAGTGATGCATCTTTACAATTAGTGGAATTTTAGAGTCAGTGCTACGTGGTGCAACAAGCACGTATGACCATGTGGGTTTCGGCCCAGGATACAAGGGAGTTTCAGCATTAGAACATCTGTTAGTGTAATATACTATGTTACTGCATTGAAGGGAAGAACCATCAGATAATCTCAATGCTGACAATAACAATAAAATTGAATATCCTTTCCTGATACTTTTAGCAAATTGGGTGTAAAAGATAATTTTCATAACCTAATATTGAATTTCTTTTTTTTCCTAATACTGAATTTCTATTGAAAATCTGAACCAAGGACTGTACTTAATGGCGAAACATCAGAAACATTCCTGTTAAAATTGGAAACAAAATAGGGCACCTGGGTGGCTCATTCAGTGGGTTGAGCATCTGACTCTTGGTTTCAGCTCAGGTCATGATCCCAGGGTTGTGAGACCCAGTGCCACGTCGGGCTCCATGCTGAGCTTGGAGTCTGCTTGGATCTGTCTGTCTGTCTCTCTCTCTCACCCCGCCTTCCTCCCTGTGCCTCTCCCCCACTTGCACTCATGCTTCTTCAAAAAAATTAAAAACATTTAAAAAAATTGGAAGCAAAGGAAGAATGCTTCTATGAAGAAAATCCCATTCACAATAGCAATAAAACTATAAAGTACCGAAAACTATAGATAATAAAAAAGGAAATAAATATATAGTTACTAAAAGTAAATAATAGCTATATAGGTAATAAAAGCTCTTTGCAGAAAAAAATTCAGTATTATTGAAAGACATTGAAAGACATAAAAGAATCCTCATCAGTAAGATATAATGTATACTTGGATGGGAAGAGTCTGATTATAAAGACCTCAGTTCTCTTTAGATTACTATATAAAATCACTGTGATTCCCATCAAAATCTCTTTTTTAATGTTTTACTTATTTCTGGGAGAGGAAGAGAGACAGCATGAGCAGGGGAGAGTCAGAGAGAGAGGGAGACACAGAATCTGAAGCAGGCTCCAGGCTCTGAGCTGGCTGTCGGTACAGAGCCCGATTCGGGGCTTGAACCCACAAACCGGGAGATCATGACCTGACCTGAAGTCAGGCGCTTAACCGACTGAGCCACCCAGGTGCCCCATAAAATCTCAGTGTGTTTTATGGACCCTGTTAAGCTAATCCTAGCTTTCATCTGGAAGAGCCATGATTGTTTGAAAACTTGATCTGCTGGTGAGGAGAGGCCCTTACGGAGCTTCCATAATTAAGACAGAGTGGTGTTGGCCTGGGCATATACACAGGGTGATCCCATGTCTAATCTTGCCTGGTCCGTTCCAGATTATGTTCATTGTTCTGGCAGTTATTAATAGGCGTCCTTTTACTCTAATGACTGTTCAGGCAAAGAGCTTTAGGAAGTTCTGAATGTGATCCGCTTGATCTGTGGCCTGTGTGGTATTAGGAGCCAGTGGTGTTGGGACAGAAAGAAATGCGAAGGGCCCTCATCTCACACTACGGGAGACATTGATTCCAGGGAGACTAAAGACTTGAAATGAGAAGTAAAACTTTCAAACTTACAAAAGAAAATTTAGGACACCACCCTCCTGACCTCTGGGAGAAGGTAAGGGAGGTTTCCAGGACAAAAACCACAAATCGTGAGAATCGTGTGGGTGCCAGAGGCTGGGGAAGTAGGGAGAGGGTTGTAAACGGGCACAAACTCCCAGTCCCAAAATGAAGAAGGTCTGAGAAGCTAACTAACGTATAACATGGTGACTGTAGTTGATGGCACCGTATTATATAACCCAACTTTTCTACGTGTTTACCAGAAACACCACCCCCCAACAAGAGTAAACACGTGATGGGAGGGTGACTCAGCAAGAATCCTTGCACAATGTGTGTGTAAGTCACATCGTCCTGTTGTATACATATGTGGCAGTTTTATTTGTCAATTATATCTCAGTGAAGCTGAAAATAGTGAAAAAGACAAAGACACAAATTATAAATTAGGAGACTACATTGACATTAAATCATTTTCTTTTTACAAATAAGAGATTATAAACAACGATGAAAAACAAGCCCACATGCTAAGAGATTTGTAACACGTGTAAACTAAGTTTGAGTCAACAGAATTCCTGAATAGTAACCAACACCCAAAACAAACCACACACACACACACACACACACACACACACACACACACACACAGTGTAAGAAAATGGCAAAGGATATCAACCAGCATTTTACAGAAGTGGGGTGTGAGAGGAAAAAGATTCTTAACCTTAATAGTAATCAAGGTTGTAAAGTTGAAGACACACAGTCTTTCATTCCAGAATTCTGCTTCTCATTACACAGCCTGGAACATATGTTCACAGATGAGCCCTAGAAGACATTTATGCAAATACTCACTCCAGAACTTTGTAAAGTAGCAAAATAGAAACCTACAACAATCTAGAATTGTTGGAGACCATCTAATTCTCTCATCAGGAGATTGGTAAATTTGGTATATGAAAGTAGTCCCTACAGCAGTTGAAACTAACAAACTAGAACGATATGTGTGTGTGTGTGTGTGTGTGTGTGTGTATGTATGTGGATAACATGTTTCAGAAACAGTATTAGAATAAAACCAAGTTGCAAAGATGACAGTACAGTTTGGTTCTAAAGTTTAAAGACATTCAGAAAAATACATGGTCTTAAGGTTGCATATATATGTTCTAATAATACAAGCTATGTGTGGAAACAGTAAATGGGATCGTAGTTGCTGACCTCTGGGGAGTCAGGGAAGGAGATAACATGGAAGGGAAATGGGATACTGTGGGAGAGTCAGTACTATCCTGGTAAATATTTTTCATTACATTGTTTACTATTTGTTATAAATATAAATACAATTTTTTGTCTAATTAGGTTTTAATATTTCCTATTTTTTAAATATTGATGATTATGAACCGTTTCACTATTGTCCTTTTCTGTAATTCCTTTAGTCTTCTTTAAAATGTGAGAAATATACCAGGACCAGTTATGTGTAGTGATTATACATCTCATTTTTTTTTTTTTTTTNGAGACACAGAGAGAATCTAAAGTAGGCTTCATGCTCAGCACAGAGCCTAACGCTGATCTCTGTCTCAGCGACCATGAGATCATGACCAGAGTGGAAATCAAGAGTTGGAGTTGGCTTAACCTACTGAGCCACCCAGGTGCCCCAGCTTAATATATACATGTATATATTTTTATACATATATATATACACACATGTATATACATATATATGTATATGTTTTATATATGTATATGTATATATTTAAGTTTATTTGTTTATTTTGAGAGAGAGAGCGTGAGCTGTGGAGGAGAGGCAAAGAGAGAGAGAGAAGCCCAAGCAGGCTCCACATTGTCAGCACGGAGCCCAGCGTGGGGCTCCAGCACACAAACTGTGAGATCGTGACCTGTGCCAAAATCCAGAGTCAGATGCTGAACCGACTGAGCCACCCAGGTGCCCCACTATCTTTTTTTCCCCCCACTATCTTTTAAAATAAAGAATAAAATATATTTTTTATAGTCACCTAAAAATGGCTTAGGTAATTTCTAAGATTCCTTCTAGCACTAAAGTATAGTTCTTTGATGTTTCCAAACAACAGAAAAATCTTTTTTTAATGTGCCATCTGACAATTCTAGGTAATTCAAGCATTGAGGACAATGAAACCAATTTGCTATAAAAGTTGTTTTTTTCAGTCCATCTATCCTTTCTCCAGCCTCTACAACAAGTGTCCCCAAACTTTTTCTATAAGGGGCCAGACAGGAAATATTTTAGGCTTTAAAGGTCACACCGGGGCACCTGGGTGGCTCAGTCAATTAAGCATCTGACTTCGGCTCAAGTCATGATCTTACAGTTTGTGAGTTTGAGCCCCACATCGGGCTCTGTCCTGACAGCTTGGAGCCTGGAGCCTGCCTGGGATTCTGTGTCTCATTCTCTCTCCGCCTCTCCCCCACTTGTGCTCTGTCTCTCCCTGTTTCTCAAAAATAAATAAATGTAAAAAAAATTTTTTTTAAATAAGACCACTGTTGTCAGAGCTACTCACTTCTGCTGTATAGTGGGATAGCTACCATAGATAATACAAGTGAATGGATGTGACTTTACAACAAAACTTTCTTTTCAAAAATAGGCAATGGACTAGATTGAGCCTATGTGTGGGTATTTCCATATCGTGATGTAGAGCGCCCTGAAATGACTTCAGTCATATTATCCCCTTATTGCAAATGAGAGAGCTGAGGCATAGAAACCTTAGGTGGTGTCATTCAGGGTAAAGTGATCCTAGGTAAGGAGACATCTACAAAAATGTTGCTAAGGCCAAAGTCAGAGAGATTACTGCAAATGTTTTATTCTAGTTTTATGATTTCAGATCTCACATTTAAGTCTTTAATCCATTTTGAGTTTATGTTTGTGTATGGTGTGAGAAAGCAGTCAGTTTCATTCTTCTGCATGGCGCTGTCCAGTTTTCCCAGCACCATTTATTGTATAGCCTGTCTTTTTCCCACTGTATATTCCTGCCTCCTTTGTTGTAGATTAAGTGACCATAAAAGCTTGGGTTTATTTGCTCCCTATTCTGTCCCATTCATCTATTTGTCTGTTTCTGTGTCTGTACCATAGTGTTTGATGACTACAACTCTGTAGTATATCTTGAAATCTAGGATCAAGATACCTCCAGCTTTGTTCGAAATGGGTTTCCTCAAGCAAGGGAACAAAAGAATAAACTATGAGGACTGCATCAACATAAAAGGCTTTTGGGGCACCTGAGTGGCTCCGTAGGTTAAGCATCTGACTTCGGCTCGGGTCATCTCACAGTTCGTGGGTTCAAGCCCTGTGTCAGGCCCTGTGCTGACAGCTCAGAGCCTGGGGCCTCATTCAGATTCTGTGCCGCCCTCTCTCTCTGCCCCTCCCCCACTCACACTCTGTCTCTCTCAAAACTAAACAACGACAGAAAAGCTTTTGCGCATGCACAGCAAAGGAAACTGTCGACAAGACAAAAAGGCAACCTGTTAAATGGGAGGAGGTGTTTGCTCACGATGTACCTGGTAAGGGACTGGTCTCCATAGAAAGAATTCCTGCAGCTTAGAAAACCAGATTATCCAGTTAAAAAATGGGTGTAAGAACTAAATGGACGTTTTTCAAGAGAGTACTTGAGAACAGCACCAGACACATGAAGAGACGCTAAACCTCACTCATTGTCAGGAGAATGCAAATCCAAACCACACCGAGATGTTACCGTACACGTGTCGGGATGGCCAGAATCTCAAAGGTGACAGTGAGGGTGTAGAAGAAAAGGAATTCTTGTGGGCTCTCGGTGGGACTGTAAACTGGTGCAGCCACTGTGGAAAACATTGGGTGGGGGGTGTCCTCAAAAGAGTTAAAAACAGAGATAACTGTATGATCCAGCAATTCCATTCCTGGGTATTTACCCAAAGAAAATGAAAACCCTAACTTGAAAAGATATATGCACCCATATGTTCATTACAACATTACTGACAATAGCCAACATACGGAAGCAGCCCAAGTGTCCACTGATAGGTGATTGGATAAAGATGATGTACATACATAGAGTGGATTGTTACTTAACCATAAAAAGAATATGATTTTGCCATTTGTGAGAAGATGGATATACCTGGAGTGTATTATGCTAAGTGAGATCAGAGAAAGACAAATATATAAGTCCATTTCTATGTAGATCTAAAGAAACAAAACAAATGAACCAAGAAAGAAACAAAAAACCAGACTTTTAAATTCAGAGTCTGATGGTTGTTGGAGGTGAGGTGGTGGGGAAACGGGTGAGATAGGTAATGGGATTAAGAGGTACAAACCTCCAGTTATAAGTCCAGGAAAGAGATAGATGGGGGCAGGGGGGAGGGAATGACCCTGACCACATGGTAATAGAACTCTTTTTCCATACATGATACTTATAGAGGATTCTTTTTCTTCCTCTACAGGTAGAATACATTGAGAGGGTCTAAATTCGTAATTTTTTACATTTAATCTTTTTTTTTTAATTTTTAATGTTTTATTTTTATTTTTGAGGGAGAGAGAGACAGTGTGAACGGGGGAGAGGCAGAGAGAGAGGGAGACACAGAATCTGAAGACAGGCCCCAGGCTCTGAGCCAGCTGTCAGCACAGAGCCTGATGCGAGGCTCGAACCCACAAACCATGAGTCATGACCTGAGCCGAAGTCAGACGCTTAACCGACTGAGCCACCCAGGCGCCCCTAACTTTAATCTTTAAATTGTTATTAGAAAACACATTGCTGGGTCTTCTTTACGGGAATCCTTTTATGTATGATTTTTTGCCAAGGTTTGCAGCACTTTTCCTTATTCAAATGTAGAAACAAATACAAAACCTGGTATGATGTCATTTGTTGTTCATTAGACCTGGATACCTCACCAGCCTTTGACTTAACATCTACAAATAGCTTCATATCACATAAATTCCTACTGAGCAGTTGTGTCCATTGAATTTAAAAGCTTTATGAAGCAGTGTCTTGTCTTTGCAATTACTTTGGCCTGAAGTGATTAGAAATTTATTACAAGGTCGAAGAAGTATATTTTTCCCTCTCCAATTTCACGGCCTGGAGCATAGTTTGTTTTGTGTATATCAAGGCATCGTGGTCTTCTCCATATCCCAAAAGGAGGCCTACCATGGGCACTTTGGAACCTGTGCAGATATAAGGGAAGGGTTCTATGGTTCATTTAACGTGAATGAAAACTGCCGACAGTTTTTATCTCCAGGGGAACATTGAAAGTGCATGTGTTTAAGAAAGTTTTCAAATGAATCCGAATCAGGATTTGAACCCGTAAAGTAAGTGTTCTTAGAGTATTAACTTTAAGAGAAGTTGAGATTTTCAGAGAGATTTTTATCTTACCAAATAAATGGTTCTATTTATTTTTCCCCAGCTAAAAATTGCCTGTATCTGTCTTTTCAGGGACATCAAACCTGACAATATATTGATGGATATGAATGGACATATTCGGTTAGCAGATTTTGGCTCTTGTCTGAAGCTGATGGAAGATGGAACGGTAAATAAAGATAAATCTTAAGTTATTTTATCCAGAGATATCTCCCTTGCTACATGTCCTCCTTACCTGTTTTGGAAACCGTCTATTTATATTATTTAGCTATCCATCCACCCATCCGTTTGTCTTTCTACATCACACCTTTTCCCACACGGCATTTAGGCATATTTACTCATAACAGGGTTTGTTTATAAAGTCATATGCCAGTTTTCACTGCTTATATTAATGATGGTAAGATTGACACAGTGTCTTTTATGAGAATTTGGTTCTTCTCCAGCGGAACTGTTGATTGTACTTGAGATTTTTTCACAGTTTTAGAGACGCGAATAAAGTCAAGTCTCACACGGGAGAAGAAAATGTGGATCCTTCCTGACTTTTACTTTTTTTTTTTTTTTAATGTTTTTTATTTATTTCTAGGAGAGAGAGAGACAGCGTAAGCAGGGGAGGGTCAGAGAGAGAGGGAGTCACAGACTGAAACTGGCTCCAGGCTCTGAGCTGGCAGCCAGCACAGAGCCCGACGCGGGGCTCGAACCCACGAACCGTGAGATCATGACCTAAGCCAAAGTCGGACGCTTAACCGACTAAGCCACCCAGGCGCCCCACTTTTTTTTTTTATCTTTCTTTCCCAGTTGTCTAGTTATTTTTTTGAGGGACAGTGTTCAACAGATGAATGTTTAATCAGGACATCCTCTATGGATTTCGTTTTTTACATGACCATTTGGTTTTAGTTCTGTTACCCCACATCCCTCAGCTGTTTTCTTTCACTTGTATCAAAGTTTATATGCCTCAGTTTATGCTCTGTTTTGTTTTGTTTGTTTTTCAGTTTTCTGGCTGTATAGCAGAGGTTCAAATATATGTAATTTCAATTGGCGGGAACTGTTTTTGAGAGCAGTTTAGTGTAATACATTCCGAGGGCTATGAAAATTCTGGACCAGTAATTTAGCTTCTGAACATTTATCCTGAGGAGATACCTTGAAAAACAATAGATGATATGACTTCTGCCTCTGGTCGTGATGGAGTGACTGGTACCAGTTGTGCTCTCACTGTAAACAGCTGTGTAACTGTACATAACACTTGGGACAGCTGTTTGCAGGCACGGACAACAGGCAGCATCAGACTGTTACATTTGAGAGAAACGGATTCACGAGTCGCCCCTTATGGTTTCTGAGGACGGGGTGCGTCCGCAGGCTGTGGCGCAGAGCGCTGGACTTAGAGTGGCGGGCAGCAGCCCCGCAGAGCCGAGGAGGAAGACATCAGAGTTGAATGAGCTGAATTAGTCCTCAGTGCTTAACATGGGAGAGGAGGGAGTTGTTCAGAGAGGGGCCAAAGCATCCCTACGGGGCAATCTCATGAGNCATGCTTTGCATTTGAAAATGGAACAGGTTACGGGAAATCAGGAGATTTTGGAGGAGAAAGATGCACAGGGACACTGGACGTTTGGCCCTGGAGAGCTTTAACCCCTTTACCACAGGGAAGACTTCTTCTAGACCTAACAGTCTCAGTCTAAGCAAGTCCTGATAAGATCCACAGAGTTTGAAAGTGTTCCTCCTAAGTCAGGGGCCTTGAGATGAATCTGAGACTTTAGGTAAATCTGCCCCCAAAGGGTGTAATTGAACAAACCAACCTTGTTCAAGGAGACCAGGCATATTTTTTTTTACTGCCTCTACAAGAATTAATATCTTCAGAGGAAGATAACAGGATCTCGGCTCTCTGCTCCAATAGCTTACTGATAGTGACCAGCATTCAATCAGAAATCACCAAACCAAACAAAAATGGGGACAGGATAGGGATCCCGAGACAGAGTTAAAAAATAGAAGCAGTCAGGGGTACCTGGGTGGCTCAGTTGAACATTTGACTCTCTTGATTTTGGCTCAGGTCGTGACTAAAGAATTAAAATATAGTCTTAAAGATTATTTAGATAAGAAATTGCAGAGAAAGAAATCAGATGGACCTTTTATTTATACTTAAATTTTTTAATGTGTGTTTTTGAGAGAGAGAGACAGAGCACAAACAGATGAGGGGCAGAGAGAGAGGGAGACTCAGAACCTGAAGCAGCCTCCAGGCTCCAAGCTGTCAGCACAGAGCCCGACACAGGGCTCAAACTCCTGAACCGTGAGATCATGATCTGAGCTGAAGTCAGACGCTTAACTGACTGAGCCACCCAGGTCCCCCTCAAATGGACCTTTTACAACTTGAAAAGTGGGACAGCTGGGTGGCTCAGTCGGTTGGGTGTCCGGCTTTGGCTCAGGTCATGATCTCACAGACCGTGGGTTCAAGCCCCGCATCGGGTTCTGTGCTGCCAGCTACCTCAGAACCTGGTGCCTGTCTTTGGATTCTGTGTCTCCCTCTCTCTCTGACCCTCCCCTGCTCATGCTGTCTCTCTCTCAAAAATAAATTAAAAAATACATTCAAAAAAATTTTTTTAACTTGCAAAGTATAGTAATAGAAATTGAGATTTTTTTTAAAACGGATATTTTAAAATAATCTCCGAGCTACTCATAAGTATTGGCCTTTTGGGGGGGGGAGGGGAAGTATTATTTTCATTCTAATGAATTGTAGGATTTTCCCAGGTTGATTGTTTTTATATGTGCATGATAGTCAGATAATATCAGTAATAAGAATGTTCCGTACTCAGTATTCAATTTGTTTTTAACAGTTGTGTGTTCAGATCATATTGTGACACCAAATTTAGTCAGTGGAGAAACAGCAATAATAAATATGCTAGAATGTTACGAAATACGAGAACTGTCAGTGTAGAGATTATCTAAAATTTAACTCTGTGTACACCGAGACCAAAGTCATGTAATGAAAAAGGTGTAGTTGTTTTGAAATAATGTCTGTTGTGCGTTTAAGTAAATGTAAATATTTTGAATTAAAAATTATTATTTGTTTCTAATATCATAACTTACTAGAAATGTCTGAACTTCTTAGGTCCAATCTTCAGTGGCTGTTGGAACTCCCGATTATATCTCTCCTGAAATCCTTCAGGCCATGGAGGATGGGAAAGGCAGATACGGACCCGAGTGTGACTGGTGGTCGTTGGGGGTCTGTATGTACGAAATGCTTTATGGAGAAACACCGTTTTATGCGGAATCTCTGGTGGAGACATATGGAAAAATCATGAATCATAAAGTTAGTATATTTTACTTTTTTCAACAATTGAATGTGGTAAAGAATACATACAATACATTTAAAGTAATGTGATACTTAAAAGGAAAATATTTTCTAAGAACAGTGAACAATTGAATTTTTATGCTATTAGGGGACGTGACTCATCATGAATAATCAAAAGCCATAAATTAGACCTAAAATTATTAGTTCTCCCTTCTCCTGTATTTTATTAGAAGTGCTAATAAAGAGGAAATTAAATGGTCTCTTCAGTAGAATAACAAAGATCGTAAGCAGATAATTTATATCCTTACTGCTCTCAGGACATTCATGACTAGAATGCAGTTAAAAAATTCTCATCCTTGGCAGTAATAAATGAAATGCAAATCAAAATAAAAATGAGCTATTTGTTTTCTCCCCTGGCAAAGATGAAAAGAAAAATTATACTCTGTACCGTAAATAACTCAGTGAGATGGATGGTGTCAGGTGTTGTTGATAGGAATAAAATTGATGTCATGAATTTATAAGTATGCATCCACAGCCTTAAAAATGTCAGAGCTCGGGGGCACCTGAGTGGCTCAGTCTGGATGGTTAAGTGTCCGACTCTTGGTTTTGCCTCTGGTCCTGATCTCCTGATTCAGGCCCCACATTGGGCTGAGCGCTGACAGTGCAGCGCCTTCTTGGGATTCTCTCTCTCCCTCTCTCTGCCCCTCCCCTGCTCTCTCTCTCTCTCATAATAAATAAATAAACTTAAAAAAATTTTTTTTTAAATGGTAGAATTTTGGATTGAGCAACTTCAGTTTTAGGAATCTGCCCTAAGAAAATAATCACTTGAACCAAGAGGTATGTACAGGGATACCTTTTCCAGTCTTATTTGTGATCAGAGTAGCAGAAACAATCCCACTTCACAACGGGGACACATTAGCAGTACCTTAACCCATTTAGTGCCAGGTGAGATAGAAATAAATTATAAGTAGAAGTTGTTTTTGATTGATTGGTTTCGGAAGAGTGTGAGCAGTTGGAAAAACCTGGAGTAGGAACATCCCCGAAAAGGAGTGACGATCTGTTCTCCTGAGTTGAGCTGGTGAAACCGCTATGATTAGTTGACCCTCCCGTGAGGTTGACGCTCTTCCAGAGAGTTGGCGCTTCCGGTAGAGGTGGCGCTCTGGTCCCTGGCTGCGAAGGTGATCTGCTAAGTGGTTAGGAAGAGTTGAAAGATAGGGACGAACTACACAGTTGGAACTGGCGCGTCAGGCGTTTCAGAGAGAGAGAGAGAGAGACAGAGAGAGAGATGGTCTGTGACGTGGCGCTTCAGGCCTGGATTCCGGGGTCAGGCCGCTCCACCAGGGCCCGTCGTGTGACTGGGAGCGGACTGCTTGGACTCCCTGGGCCTTTGTTTCCTCCTCTGGGCCATTGGAATGAGAAAGGTGCCTGCCTAGACCCCTACTGCCTACTGTGAGGACCCCCTGCTGTGAGGACCAGCCCAGCGTGGTGAGTGAGTAGAGCAATTTAGTGGCCTCAAGTAGCGTTCCATTCTTTCCAAATGTTTGTTTATTAGCAAGACTTACCGAATGTTATCAGTCACATACACTCTCCTGAAGTGTTGAGTCGGACTCTAATGAGTTCTCTTCATTCTGACAGCAGAGTGAGGTATGTTAGTGGCTGATTTTTTTCTCCTTCCTGCAGTGTGTGTGTCCGTGAAGCACACTTAAAATGACAAGTTCTTTTACGAAAACGCTCTTTTCTCACAATCCCCATATCTCCTGCTGTGGGAGTACTTGGTAGCAGTGTCACTTCTTAGACATTTTTAAGAGAAGGTGCATTTTGAAGAAAACGAGTGTACGTCAGCCTACTCGGGGAGCTGAAGACTGATATATATTTTGTTTCTGTTTTTCAGGAGAGGTTTCAGTTTCCAGCTCAAGTGACCGACGTGTCTGAAAATGCTAAGGATCTTATTCGAAGGCTCATTTGCAGCAGAGAACACCGACTGGGGCAAAATGGCATAGAAGACTTTAAGAAACACCCCTTTTTCAATGGAATTGATTGGGATAATATTCGAAACTGTGAAGCACCATATATCCCAGAAGTTAGTAGCCCAACAGATACGTCAAATTTTGATGTGGACGATGATTGTTTAAAGAATTCCGTAAGTATGACTCTGTGAAGAAGTTCTGTCTCTTTCTTTTTAATATGGTTATAAAGCAGTCTTACGGACTTTCTTCTCAGCGACCAGTCAGACAGTCTCATGGCTTCTAGTATTTATTCTCTCAGACATGAAGCAGTTAAGAGAGTTCGCTGAGGCCAACATGTTTGTTCATGACAAGGAGCAGAATTCAACTTCACGACTTACTCGTTAGGTCAGTTACACCTTAGGTTTCCGAGGAGGAGCAGAAGTTAGCTGCTTAGAAAAGTAGACTCACGATAGCAGAGTGAGGAGGTCGGCAAATCTCTCCTTAAAGAGCACCGTGATCCTGGACTATCTTGGGGCTTGACGAAACAACCCAGGGTAAATCAATTTAGAAGCCTTTATTCCTAAGAACCTGGGCTTTGGTTCAAAACCGCCCCCACCGCCTTCCGTCAGCTTGGTTGGGGCTATAGAACTGTTAGCAGGAAGCAGCTTTGCTGCCAGGGAACTGACGCGATTGGGAGAGCTGCCCATACCCGGTGGTGGTACCACGAGAAATAGCAAAGTTGGGGGGAGTGAATGGGGAGGAAATCTACAGCCTCGCTGTCCTGAGGTTCCAGCCTTACCTGGGGTGGCGGTGGACCAGCCGTGTAGCCAGGCCTTCCACCGCTTGGAGCTTAGGGCTGGCATAGGTCCTCAACCCCTGCTCCAGTCCTTTAAGGTCCATAAATACAATTTCCGACAAGAAGAACGCACGATTTTTATGGGGTTTGTCCTTTTAGTCATCTTCTTTTTTTTTTTTTTTAATTTTTTTTTTTTATGTTTTATTNAGAGGGGCAGAGAGAGGGAGAGAGAGAGAAACCCAAGCAGGCTCCGCACTGTCAGTGTGGAGCCCGGTGTGGGGCTCGATCTCATGGAACCGTGAGGTAATAACCTGAGCCGAAATCACGAGTTGGTCGCTTAACCAACTGAGCCGCCCAGGTGCCCCGCCTTATTAGCCTTCTTAATTTGAACTTTATTCTTTTATTCCACTGTTTTATTTCTTATGGTTTTAATGCTCCACTAAGAAATTTTATATTAATTTTAGGTTACTTTTCACTGTTCAGGAAGTAGCACATGCAAGGCAGATAAGAACATCCTATGCTTCTGTCTCTGGGCTTTCCTCATGAGTTTCTTTCTTATTATAAGAGTTGTATTTACTGTTAACAGAAGCTTGAGTCTTTCCAAATTCAGTATGTGGTACAGCCGATTCTGATTATGGTAGTTACACATTCAGTTAGGTCTGTGTACAGGGCATTAGCGAGTATTGAACCACCACCACTCCCGGGGAAAGTTAGCTTCTAAGAGCCTCTGGCCTTCTGACCAGCCAGTCAACACAGAACCTTGTTTTATGTATGTTTCTATTTAAAGTCACCTTATTTCATGATATTGTTCATCGATGAAGTTTGACCTCACAGCTAACAGCCATGTAACTCGCGCCTGCACAGAGCTGGTCTAACACACGGACTTCGTAGGGCACATCACAGCCGCCTTGCTTAGGAAGGCGAGGTGGCCCTTGGCACTGTGCTGGTGGGACTTGTTAAACAACGCAGTGCCCGTAAAAGCAGAAAAATGTGAAAAACATGGCACGTGTAGGTCCCGGAAGGAGTGCTGGTCTGGAGTGCCCGAGCTGACACGGGAGGCTAGAGCGCCTCCCTGTCCGGCCCCAGCTGGAAACCCAGGCAGCAGACACTCGGTTTAGTGTGGTCTCTCTGCACATGTCCCTGAGCGATTGCAGGACTGTGAGCATTGATTTCGGGTTACAAATAACTCTTCTTCGGGACACAGCAGGTGCACAGCTGTGAATGCCTGGATCATGACTGAACCGTCAGCGTCAGCCTTTCCATATCGATTTTCGTTTTACTAGAATGTTCTGGCATCAGTGTTTGCTGCGTGCGTTGTAGGTCCCGACACGTCTGTCCCAGACCCAACCTGGGGGTCTACCTCCAGCCCTGTGTTCCCTCGTGACAGCAGCCCTGCGGATGAGCCTCCTGGTCACAGTTGCTCATTTCTTACCAGATGTTTTCTCGCCCCTCAGGAAACGATGCCTCCCCCCACACATACCGCCTTCTCGGGCCACCACCTGCCGTTTGTGGGCTTCACGTACACCAGTAGCTGGTAAGTTGGAAAAGTTCACATACTGTGGACGGCTCCAAGCAGGTTAAAATGAACGGAGATTGTAAAATACATACCAGAGAGTCTTGTAAATAATAATTTAAAAAAATTAAATATAGGAAGAAGCTACTGCAGGAGAAAGAACATGAGACTCTGAAGTCATTTGGAGGAGACAGAAGGGCAGTAGGGCTCGGGATCTAGCTCTCGGCACCAGGGCAGGAAGCGGGAGGGTCCCTTGAGCAGGGGTGCTCTCCCTCCATCAGGCCGCCGCCCGCTCCCCCGTCCCCCTCGCTCGCTCGGCGTAGGCTGAGGGCGATTCTAATCACTCCTTACCTGCCCCTCCCCCCTTGGCTGCCTCTTGCTCTGTCGCATGGTTTTGCTAAGGTGACATCCCTTTTCTGCCTGCACCTGTGCAGCTCAGGGTCCAGAGAAACTTCCTGGCCTTTCTTGCTGGTCTTCCTTAAGTTCATGATTACCAACCTCAAGCACCTCCTTGCTGCCTGGACGGTGCACTGTGTTCCCCCCCACCCCCCAGCCCGTTCTTCCGCTCTCCCCGGGCTCCATCTCATGCTTTATACTTTCCCCGGAAACCTCTGTCGCCTTGCGCTCACCTCATAATCCCGCTCCCTCTTGCACGGAGAGGTCGAGGCAGTTGGTTTCCCTACGCGCCTTCGCACGTGGCACCGCCTCCCTCTGGCCCCGAGCTCCCGTCTGTGTGGATGGACTGGGGGGCTTTGGACTCGCTCCGCTGCTTCTGGCTTTCTGGCCTCTCCTCTGTCTCTGGCTCCCTGTGCCCCAGCGCTTAGTCTTGGGACCTTTTCCGTTTACCCCCCGGTGCCCTCCCAGACATTTGCTGCTGTGTCCCCAGCGGAGGCCTCTCTGCTCTCTCCTACTTCCAGCCTCTCAGCCTCCCACCTCTCAGGTTTCTAGTGTCGTCTCTTAGATTCTCTGAACCGGCTGGTGCTGGCGGGAGGGAATTCTCAGCGCAGCCCGCCCTCCTCCTCTCAGGGCCAACCCCCCACTGTCCCCCCAGCCCAGCGCCTTCGCCTCTCACTCCAAACCGCGGTTCCTGCAAGGCCCTGCATGACTGGCTCACTTTACCTTTCTGTTTCCCGCTACCCTTGACCTTGCTCACTCGACTCCGGCCACACACGTGTCCTTTCTGGCCTGTGAATGTGCCGGACACGCTCTTGTCTCAGAGCTTTTGCACTTCTGTTCCATCTGCCTGGAATGCTGTTCCCCCTGTTACTCCCTTGGCTCGTCCCCTTCCTTGCTCTGGACTTTATTCAGAGTTCCTTTCTGCGTGAAAGCTGCCCGGCCACTCTGTCTAGATTTTTCTTTCCTCCCCGTTAATATTTGACCTCCTCCTTTCCTGCTTTATGTCTGCTCCAGCAGTCTGATGCCCCGGAGGTTTTACTTATTTATCTGGTTTGTTTCTGTCTCTGGAAGACAAGTGGCCAACACTCCACGTATTTTTAGCTAAATTGTATTAAAGAAAGCATTTCACTTTTGCATCTGAATCCTGATAAAGAGGACGTGACGTGTGCTTTGGACCACGATTCCACTTGCGTGGGTCGCCATGTTTTCAGCAAACTTCATTCTGTCATTTGTGGTGATTAAAATTCGAGACACATGGGACTCTCTTTCACTTAAAAATTCTTCTGAAAAGTCACTTGTGTTGAGTTTTGCAAACAGTGTGTCTGGCAGTCACTGTAGTGGTGGCCACAGCCATCCTGAGCCATTCAAATCCGTGTTTGAAGCGGACGGTTCCCTGCAGGCACCCGTGTCTGTGCGAACTCACCCGGTTTGTCCCCACAGCGTTCTCTCTGACCGGAGCTGTCTGCGCGTGACAGCCGGGCCCGCCTCACTGGACCTGGACGTCAGCGTTCAGAGGACTCTGGACAACACGTTGGCCACCGAGGCTTACGAGAGAAGGATCAAGCGCCTGGAGCAGGAGAAACTCGAACTTGGCAGAAAGCTTCAAGGTGAGTATGTGTCAGAGATGCCGTCTTCTGTCTTTTGAATTGGACTCACAGTTTGAGGGACTGTTTATTGAGGGACTGTTGTTTTATCTTGAGACGAAATTTGTTTTACGAGGTGAGAAAAAGCCAGGTGAAGGAGATCACACAGAATATAGTAGAAGACCATTTATGTAAACTCGCAACCTCAGAGCAGCGTTCCCCCCCCCACCCCCGGGCACGTGTGCTGCACACGGACACGTCTGGGGACACGGGGCCCTTCTCACCCCGGCGTCGCACTCCGTGTCACCGTCGCATTGCTGGTCCCTAAAAGGCCAGCTTCCTAGCAGCCTTTCTCTGCAGCATCACTCCTGTCCTCACACTTGGTGGTTTTATTCTCTTTATTTATTTCTTAAGTTTATTTACTGATTTTGAGAGAGAGAGAGAGAACGTGAGCAGGGGAGGGACAGAGAGAGAAGGAGAGAGAGAATCCCACTCAGAAGCCCACGTGGGGCTCGAACTCACGAACTGTGAGATCACGACCTGAGCCAGAACCAGGAGTTGGACGCTGAACCGCCTGAGCCTCCCGGGCGCCCCAGACACTTGTGGGCAGATCCTCATGTTCTGAGCTGCTGGCCTCCTGGTCGCTCGCGTCCCACGGTCTTGTCCTCCGCCCGCCCTCATCGGCTCCTGTCTCGAGACCACGCTCGCTGAAATGCTCGATGGACCGCGCTCTCAGGCAGACCCGCGGCGTCCCCCGTTCTCGCCGTCTGCTCCACCCCGGTGGTGCCTCCAGTTCCGTCAGCCCCACCGTCACCTACGGCCCTGTCGCCCTGCCCCGTGGTCGGTCGTCTTCGTGGCCTCACGCGGGCGTCCCCTCTGTTGCCCCTCCTGCTGCCTGTCTCCCCTTGGCCAGAACTCCAGCCCTGCTGACGTGCATCACCCGCGCACCTGCGTGGCTGCGGGAACGTACTGGGGACCCGCCGCGCGCTGACTGATCCCCCCAAGTTCACGGGCACTGATGTCAATTTGAGGCTTCCCGAATACTGCCCAGTCCGAATCTTCTCACCCGTCAGCACTTGTCCTACTTGACACCACCCCTCCCCCCCCAGAGATCTTCACCCCCTACGACTCCCTCCATTGCTCTTTCAGCTTCTGGCCGCTCTGGGCTCCTTGGCTGTTCTTTCCACAAACCTGGCACATCCCCACCTCAGGGCCTTTGCGTTAGCTGCTGCCCTGCCTTAAACTCCCTTCCTTTGTGTTCACACGACTCGTTCCCTTACCTCGGTCAGGGAGGTATTTCTACCTGAATGTTACCTTTAAGTGAGGCCTTTCCTGACTACCCCGTTTGTAACCTAACCTTGCTTTATCTCCGGCATTCGCTGTGCCCCTCGCCTGCTTTATTTTCTCCAAAATAAAGGACGTAACATACAATTTATTTTACGTCACTCCTTTGGTGAATGAAGGAATATAACCCAAAAGCTTCTGACTCTTACGAGATAAAGAATCAGATTGTTAGAATAGTAAACTTCTGCTGTTCTGTTTTCAGAGGCCCAGTGGGGAAAGAAACGCCACAGACAGCAGTAAAACAGACTGCTTTCTGTTTTTCCATCAGTCTCCCAGATTTCTGCATGTGGATTAGTTCCTCTCTGTGGTGCAAGTTGTTTTGACTGTTTAATCGAATATATTTACCGCATATCACTGTATACATTTAAGGCGTGCACCTTGTGACTTTGGTGCATCCATGCATCGTGACGAGATTGTCGTTGCGGGAAGCTTAGCACCTTCTCTCACGGCACATAGTCACACTGCGGCGTTGCTGTCTGTGTTCCTCACACTGTGCCCTAGACCTTCAGGATTCATTTGCTACTTGTTGCGAGTTTGGACCCTTGAATACCACTCTCCCTGCCCCCGCCCCCTCCCTGTAACCACGCTTTTACTCTTTGTTATTTTATGAGCTGGACTTTTTCGGATCTCACACAGGAGGGACGTCATACACCACGTGTCTTTCTACATCTGACTGAGCCACTCAGCACAGTGGCTCAAGGTCCATCCGTCCACGTTGTCACACATGGCAGGACGCTGTCCTTTCTCATGGCCGAATGACAGTCCGTTGTGTACCTGCGCCCCACCTTTTGATCCATTCATCCACTGGTGCACCTTTAGGTGGTTTCCACGACTTGGTTATTGCGAATTATGCTTCAGGAAACATGGGGGCGCATCTATCCCTTCGAAATCGTGCTCTTATTTCCTTTGGGAACACAACCAGAAATGGAACTGCTGGGTTGTATGGTAGGTCAATTTTTAATTCTTTTGAGGAAACTTCAAACCATTGTCAGTGGTGGCTGGAGACGTTCATTCCCACCAACTGTGCACTTGGGTTCCGTTTTTCACCACGTCCCATCCGCACCTGTTGTCTCTTGTCTTCCTGTCTTCCTGGTCTTCTTGATCGCCATTCTGACAGGTGTGAGCACAGTGATACCTCACTGGGGTTTTGATCTGCATTTCCCTTACAATTAGTGATGTGAAATCGAGCATCTTTCCATGCGCCTGTTGGCCATTTGGAAGGGCTTTTTTGAAAAATGTCTATTCGGTTCTTCTGCCCATTTCTGAATTGGATTGTTTGGTTTTTGTTAGTAAGTTGCGTGAGTTCTTCGTATATCTCGGATATTAGCCCGTTAGCCAGTATATTGCTTGCAAAGGTTTCCTCCCATGCTGTAAGTCGCCTTTTCACTTTGCTAATTGTTTCTTTTGCTTTACAGAAGCGTCTGTGTGGGGGGTGGGCCCAATTGTCTTGTTTCTGTTGCGCGTGCATTTTGGTGTCGCATGCATTTTGGTGTCACATGCAGAAGACCATTGCCAGGACCAACGTCCGCGAGCTTTTCCCTGTTTTCCTCTAGGCGTCCTACACTGTCAGGTCTTCTTGTTTAAGTCTCTGATCTATTTGGAGTTAATTTTTGTGAGTGGGGGAAGAGGGGCCCACTTGCGTCATTCTGTGTGTTTTCGCGGCACCATTTGTGGAAGAGAGTGTCCTTCCCCAGTGGGTGACCTTGGCTCCCTTGTTGAATAGGAGTTGACCATGTTTGGCGCCATCTGATCCTGGGCTCTGTTTTGTTCTGTGTGTCTGCGTTTGTGCCCGTAGCGTATTGTTTTTTTTCCTGTCTCTTTGTAGTGTGGTTTGAAGTGAGGAAGCGTTCTACCTCTGACCTTGTTCTTTTTGT
Organism: Crocuta crocuta; assembly: GCF_008692635.1. NCBI lineage: Eukaryota > Metazoa > Chordata > Mammalia > Carnivora > Hyaenidae > Crocuta > Crocuta crocuta. Next base: position 2,397,744 of record NW_027532592.1, read on the forward strand.
CGGGACTGCTCTGTGCGGTGTCTCTGTGATGCCACAGCCGATTGGAGGATGGTTGGTTCTGTGCCTGTGAGGAATCCCTTGGTGTTTTGATGGCTGTTGTGTTAAATCTGTACATGGCTTTGGTAGGATAAACATTTTAACAGTATTAATTCTTGTGACCCATGAACGCATGACGTCTTTCCACCTGTCTGTGTTGTCTTCTGTTTCAGCAACTCTTAGGGTTTCCTTGGTACAGATCTTGTCCTTCCTTGGTTCACGTCTTCCTGAGTAGTTCATTGTTTTTGGTGCTGGGTGAAGGAGATGGTTTTCTTTCTTTCTTTTTCCGACGTCTCGCGTTTGCTGTGAAGGAGCACAACAGATTCATTTGTGTTGATTTTGTGTCCTGCAACTTTGCCGAAAGTGGCGATCAGCTCTCCCGCGGTTTTCTGGGTCTGCTCTTTGGGCCTTTCTGTATGTGGAATCTTGAGCAGATAGTAACATTTGTCCCCTCTCTCTGATTTGCATGCCTTGTCTTTCTTTGTTTTGCCTGGTCGCTCTGGCCAGCACTTCCAGGACATTGATGACGGAGTGGACATCCTCGTCTTCCTCCTGATCTCAGAGGGAAAGGCCTCCCTTGAGTATAATCGTTGTCGGTTTGTTGTCAGTGGCCGTGTTTTGCCACATTCCTTCTACATCCAGTCTGTTAAGGCTTTTTATCATGAAAGGATGTTGCATTTTTGTCAGATGCTTTTTCTCTGTCTATTGAGCTGAGCATGTGATTTTCATCTTCCATTTTATTAAGGTGATGTGGGGCCACCCTCGCATCCCCGAGATAAATCCCACTTTGTCACGGTGGGTCATCCTCTGACTATTCCTGAGTAGGGCTTACTGATATTCTGTTGACAATTTTTACATCTGTATTCATGGAGACACTGGCGTATCGGTTTTCTGTGGTCTTCTCTGGTTATAGAATGAATTTGGAAATTTTCCCTCCTCCTCAGTATTTTGAAGAGTTTGAGGAGGATTGTTAGTTTTTTCTTAAAACGTTCAGTAGGATTCCCCAGTGAAGCTGTCAGTTCCTAGAGATTTCTGTGTTGGGAGATTTTTGTTTACTAATTCAATTACATTTTTCGTTACTGGTCTGTTCAAACTTCCTACTTCTTCCTGATTCAGTCTTGGTAGGCTGCATGTTTCTAGAAATGTATCCATCTCTTCCGGTTATGTAGTTTCCTAGCCTCTAATTGTTCATAGTATATTTTCCTATATATTTCTGTGGTTTCGGTCGTACTGTCTTTCATCTCTTCTTCTTCTTTTTTTTAGATGTTTATTTTTGAGAGAAAGAGAGCAAGCAGGGAAGGAGGGGGGACGGAGGGTCCAAAGCAGGCTTTGCACTATAGCAGAGAGCCCTTTGGGGGCCTCAAACTCATGACCCGTGAGATCATGACCTGAGCTGAAGTCAGACGCTTAACCGACTGAGCCCCCCACGTGCCCCATATCTTTAATTTTATTTGAGTCTCTTTTTTTCTTAGTGTAGATAAATGTTTGTCAATGTAGTTCTTTTTTCAGAGAACCAGCTCTTAGTTTCTTCAGTCCTTTCTATTAGTTTTCTGGTCTTGATTTCATTTATTTCTTCCCTGAACCTTATTTTTACCTCCCATTTGCTAACTTTGGACTTAATTATTTGTTCTTCTTTTTTTTTTTTTTTAGCTCTTTGAAGTGTAAATTGGGTTATTTGAAATCTAATTTATTAATATGTTCATTTTTTGCTCTCAGCTTTCAGAGAACACATTGAGGGTTGCTGGAGGGGAGATGGGGGGATGGGCTAGATGGGTGGTGGTTATTAAGGAGAACACTTGCTGTGATGAGCACTGGGTGTTGTCTGTAAGTGATGAACCACTGAAATCTACTTCTGAAACTAATATTGCACAGAACCACTGAAATCTACTTCTGAAACTAATATTGCACAGTATGTTAACTACATAGAATGCACATAAAATTTTTGAAAGAAAAAAAAAACCTTTCTCATAGAACTGCTTTAATCCATCCATTCCACAGATTGGATGTGTTGTATTTTCATTTTCATTTGTTTTGAGAAGATTTTTTTATTTCATTTTTTATTTCTTCTTTGACTCAGTGGTTGTTTAGAATTGTTTAATTTTTACATATTTGTAGATCTGCTCACTTTCCTCTTGTTGATTTCTAATGTCATACCATTGTGGTCAGAAAAGATGGTATAATTTTTTCTTAAATTTTCTAATGTTTGTTTATGTCCTGTCACATGATCTGTCCTGAGCATGTCCTGTGCACACTTAAGAAGAATGTGTATTCTGCTTCTGTTGGACGGAATGTCCTATAATGTCTGTTAAGTCCATTTGTTCTAAAGTCGGGTTCGATTGCAACGTTTCCCTGCTGATTTTCTGTCTGGACCATTTATCCATTGCTAATAGTGGGGTATTGAAGTCACTGACTATTATTGTATTGTCTCTTTCTTCCTTAAGATCTGGAAGGATCTTAATTTGCTTAATATATTTGGGTGCTTGGCTGTTGGGAGTATATATATTTGTAATTATTATATCTTTTTTTAAAAAAAATACTTATTTTGAGAGAGAAAAAGCGTGTGAGTGGGGGAGGGGCAGAGAGAGGGAGAGAGAATCCTAAACAGGCTCGTGCTGTCAGCACAGAGCCCCATGTGGGACTCGATCTCACAAACCGAGTGTTCACGCCCTGAGCCAAAATCAAGAGTTGGACACTTCACCAACTTATCCATCCAGGTTATTATATCTTCTTAACATATTGACCCCTTTGCCTTATGTAATGACCTTTGTCTTGTTACCATCTCTGGCTTGAAGTCTACTTTGTTTGATGGAAGTATGGCTAGTCCCACTTTGTTTGGGTTTTTACTTGCTTGGAATGTTATCTCCCATCCCTTCACTTTGAGCCTGTGTGTATCTTCAGAGCTGATGAGTCTCCTTTAGGCAGCGTATATACTTGGGTCTCATTTGTTTGTTTGTTTAAATCTTCCCACCTGTTCTATGCCTTCTTATTGGTGAATTCAATCCATTTATGTTTAGGGTGATTATTGACACATAAGCACTTATCTTGTCATTTTATCTTTAGCCTTCTGGTGATTTTGTCTCTCCATTGTTTCCTAACTTCTCTTCCCATCTGCCTTTGCCAGTTGGTGGTTTTCGATGGTGATTTGCTCCTTCTCCCCATTTTATGTTTTGTGTCTCTGCTCTAGACTTTGGCTATGTGATGACCATGAGGTTGTCCTGTCTCTGCTGAGAACAGCTTCCCTTCATTCACCTATAAAGGTTCCATCCTTTTATGCCTTCCCTTTTATGGTTTTGGTATCACAAGTTATATCTTTTTCTGCTGTGAATTTGTTACCAAATTGTAGTAGCTAGGGGTGCCTGGGGTCTCAGTCAGTTAAGCCTTCATGACTTCGGCTCAGGTCGTGATCTCACAGTTCGTGGGTTCGAGCCCCGCGTCGGGCTCTGTGCTGACTGCCAGCTCAGAGCCTGGAACCTGCTTCAAATTCTGTGTCTTCCTCTCTCTCTGCCCCTCCCCTGTTCATGTTCTCTCTCAAAAATAAACATTAAAAAAATTTTTTTTTAATTGTGGTAGCTATAGTTATCTTAATGCCCCTTTCCTTTAACATTTATGCTATCATTAAGCTGTCATTATGCTATTCTGAGATAGGGCTATAGTTTTCTAATTCTTCTTTTTTTTAATGTTTTATTTATTTTTGACAGAGATAGAGACAGCGTGATCAGTGGAGGGTCAGAGAGAGAGGGAGACACAGAATCTGAAACAGGCTCCAGGCTCTTAGCTAGCTGTCAGCACAGAGCGCAACGTGGGGACTCGAACCCATGAATCGTGAGATCATGACCTGAGCTGAAGTCGGATGCTTAACCGACTGAGCCACCCAGGCGCCCCTACAGTTTTCTAATTCTTAATGTCTGTTTATTATCTGAATCAGGATTTTGTGTGCTTTCATGTTCCACTTGAGTTTTTTTTTATTTTTTAATTTAATATTTTTAATTTTTTTAATTTTTATTTTTTAAATGTTTACTTAATTTTGAGAGCATGTGAGCAGGGGAGGGGCAGAGAGAGAGGGAGGCAGAATCCAAAGCAGGCTCCAGGCTCTGAGCCATCAGCACAGAGCCCAGTATGGGGCTCGAACTCAACGAACTGTGAGATCATGACCTGAGCCAAAATTAAGAGTCGGATGCTTAACCACCTAAGCCACCCAGGCGCCCCCCTCCTTTCAGTTTTAAGAGCTCCTTTCAACATTTCTTGGAAGGCAGGTCTGATGGTGGTGAGTTACCTTAGCTATTTTTTGTCTTGGAAAGCCCTTCTCTCTCCCTCATATTAGAAGGATAACTGCTGGATAGAATATTCTTGGCTGGTGGTTTTTATTTGTCTGTACTTTGGATATGTCATTCCACTCTCTCCTGGTCTGTGGTTTCTGCTGAGAAATCTGTTGATAGTCTAATGGGTGGAAGTCACATCCTTTTTTCCCCGGTTGCTTTTAAAATTTTGTACCATTGATGGGATGCCTGTGTGGCTCAGTCGGTTAAACATCTGACTCTTAATTTTGGCTCAGGTCATGATCTCACAGTTCATGGGTTTGAGCCCTGCATCCGGCTCTGCATGGACAGTACAGAGCCTGCTTGGGATTCTCTGTCCCCTTCTTTCTCTGCCCCTCCTCTGCTCACGTGTGTGTTCTCTTTTCTTCTCTCTCTCTCTCAAAAGAGACTTCAAAAAAAAAAATCTTTTAAAAAGTTCTTTACCATTGACTCTTGACAGTTTCATTCTGAAGTGTGTTAGTGAAGATATTTTTACATTGAGGTAGTACTGTGTTCTGTTCAGCTGTGTGGACCTTTATGACTAGTTCTGTTTTCCAGTTTGGGGAAGTTCTCAGCTATTTTTTTTAAATGAACCACCTCCCTGTGGTATGCTCATTTTCCTTATGTTCGCTTGTCTGATGGAGGTAACTTTTGTGGAGTTTATTCACTTCTTAAAAATCTCAGATCTCTCTTCTCATCCACCTGAATCATTTCTAGATTCCCACCCTCCAAATCATGTATTCTCTTTGATCTGCTTTTTGATCTGTTCTGTCTCTAGTGCTTTCTTTTTTAAAAAAATTTTTTTAAATTTATTTTGAGAGAGACAGCAGGAACTGGGGGAGGGGCAGAGAGAGGAGGAGTCCAGGCAGGCTCCTCGCTCAGTGCAGAGCCCGATACACGGCTCTCAATTCCATGAACTGTGAGACGGTGATGTGAGCCAAAACCAAGAATCTGTACTCAACCCACTGAGCCCCCCGGGTGCCCCCCAGCGCTGGCTCATGCATTCTTCAGCTCATGTACTGGACAGTTTCAGCCCCAGAATTTTTGTTTGCATCTTCCTCATAATTTCAGCCTCTTTGATAATGTACTCCTCCTGTTCGCTAATTTTATTCCTGAGTTTACTGCATTTCCTCTCTGAGTTTTCTCCTAGTTCATTGAATTTCTTCATAACCGCTATTTTGTATATTTTATCTGTGAGAACACAGTGGTTCATGTCTTTGAGTTTGGTTGCTGGAGAATAGTCCTTTCTTTTTGTGAAACCGCATCACTGTGATTTTCTCATAGTGTGTCATGAAATGTACCTCTGCTGTCACACTTGAAGTAGCAAACACCTCTCTTAGGTGAGGTTTTATTTCCTTAGATTTTAAGGGTTCAACAGGTTGTCATTCAGAAGCCTTTCTCTTGTTTTCCAGAAGGTGGCGCTATCGCACAAGTTTGTGGTTTCCCCTAGCGCTCTGTCTAACCCGGAATTGAGCTAGGACAAGGCGGGGTTTCAGTTTTCATTGGCTCAGCCTGTCTCCAGGTGCAAATACCACAAGTGGAGATCTAGATGGAGCCCAACTGGGCCTCTCTCTCCCTCACTCTATAAAACCTGGGCGATGCACCCCGCCATTCAGCCTCCTACCCCGTGCCCTTTTCCATATTTGGCGAATGTGTTGATGGGGAGACTGGCCACATATTTGAGACAGACTCTTCCGAGGCAAGACTTTTGTGTCTCAAATACTCCAGTACTGGAGGAGATTTTAGTCTGAATTTTAGGAGCTCCTGACCGCCGTCACAGTCTCCAGTTACACCGAGTACACCACGATGGAAACAGCACCACACATTTAGGGATCTAGAGGTTTCCAGGTTGTTTCAGCAGCCCCGCCCATTCCCCAGCGCCTTGCTGTGTTTTCCCTCCTCGTAATATCCTCCATTTAGGGCAGCCTGGAGCCTTAGCCGGCCCACAGAATTGGGGACAGTTCAGAGATCAGAGGCCCCTGCCAGCATCTTTTCGCCTCAGAACGGCTGTTCCGTCTCTGTTTTACTGTACTGCGTCCCCACTGGTCTCTCAGACCCCTGATGTCTGTAAAAGTAAGATTTTTGCAAGTTACATACTTTGACTTATTGCAGTGGGAGTGATAAAGCAAAGACCTGGTGCTTCCTACTCCTTCCTGTTCCGAATGAAAAGATTCCTGTAGAGTGGGCTTGGCAGATGTTGGAATTCTCTAACGTGTCCTTAGGAAGTGTCCGTATATGGGATTGGTATCGTTTCCCAAAGCTATGACATCATCTCCTGTTGTATCAACGCCTGTTTCCCGCAGTGGCGCGGGTGTACGTGTGAGCGGCTCCGTCCCTGGACCGGCCATTGAGTGAACACTGGTTCTGCATGTCACCGTTCTGCACGTGGCCGAGGGTGTGACACTGAACCGAACAAGAGATCAGCACTGGCCTGGCAGTGCTTACATTCACAGACACAAAATCAGATACACAAAGCAGAGTCCATCCACTGAGAACAAGGAAGGTGGAGACCGTGTGAGACTTTTGTCAAGATAAAGAGAACGTGAAATGGTCAGTTTGAAGAAGACAGAGTGGTCTAGGGAAGTGGGTAGGACCGCCGGTCATCGCCCAAGTGTTCAGTGTCTGCAGACATGCATCTCAAGTGACTGTTTCCTTCAGCCACTTTGTCATCTTGTGGGGTGGAAACACCGAGTAGGAGAGTCAGATCCTGCCGAGACGGGGGCCTTCCAGGGGGAAGGAGGTGAAGAGAGGAGGGCAGAGAGATGGAAGGCGCGTTTGCTGTAGTGATGGTCCGCAGAATCTAACTGCGGTAAAGACGGGAAAAAACTGAATAATGTTAGGACAGTGGATTTGATCTCTTGGTGGGAATGAAGAATTACTGAAGTGGCCCCTCAGGTGAGCACACTGCAGAGATAAGAGAGAGTGGTACCCCTGAAGTCAAGGTTTGGGAGGCTGTGCGGTTGGTTACATCACGGCAGAGTTTACAGTAGCTCTTGTCCATAGGCGAGCCACTAGCGTAGGAGAGGAGTGGCTCTTTGGTGCGGGAGATGGGTTCACATTCTGTAGGATACTGAGCTTCCTTGGTCCCCAGGCGCTAATCACCTTGCGCGGTGTCCTAGCTGTGGCTGTGCAAGCACCACGCGTCCCCTGCTCCAGGTTCACGTGAGAGAGGAACCGCGGGTCTAGGCTATGACCCGTCGATCTGGTGGTTTAGCTAGAAAATAGTCTACCGGCTAGGTTGTTTGGGGCTGCAAGTCATAGATTTCTTAAATAATACGGATTTGTTATCTCAGGAAGTCAGAAGTAGACCATTCCAGGGCCCGTATTGGGGTTAGCTTCTCTTTAATGTTCATGGCTTTCCTCTCATGATTCTGCCATGCTGCCCAAGTTGCAGACCTTGCGTGCGCACACGTGCAGAGACCAAAAGAAGAAGGTTCCTTTGCTTTCATCCATCTCTTACTCAAGAGGAGATTTAAAACTTTTCCGGGAAGCCCCAAGTGGACTTCTTCTCAAGGTGCTGTTTGTTCTAACTAGGTCACATACCTCATTCTTAACCAGTAGCGGCACATAGCATGGGACTTCCATGTTTGACTTCAACCGCCTTCTGTGTTTGGCTGGTCTGCCTTGCCAGGGCACACTGTTGCATGGTTCCAGAACGTGGTTCACAAGCCATAAGAGGGGAATAGCTTCTAGGTTAAAAAAAAAAAAAAACCAACAGTGTGGGCCTTGGAGGATTTGTGTGGCTGAGAAGCCAGAGTGGTAAGTGGATTGTCTACTTTGATGTGAAAGTCACTAAGAGTAATAATGAAAAGGGTTGTAATGGTAAGGACAGTGAGCAATGTGTGGAATTGTTATTTAAGGAGAAGAAAGACAATGGCTGATAACTCCCGCGGAAGGCTCCAGACAGAGGTAACAAAGAGGAGCCCATCTCCTGCCCACCTCCCTGCCCTGCAGCAGGGGGAGTCTAGGAAGAAAAGTAGCTGTTACTAGTATTCCCGGGCTGTTTTTCTAGCTCCCTTCTTCTCCTTCCAACTCAGATACCTTTTTTAAAACAAACAAATAAGGAATGTTTCTTTGAAAATAATAAATACCAAATACACCAGTATTTACCATGTTTTGAACCCAAAAATAAATGTATAAGAGTACTTACTGGATGTAGAAGATGATGGTTGGATGCACAAAAGGTAGATCTTACACCTTTAGTTCAAGTTAATAAATACTGGCTGCCATGCACATGAAGATCATGATACTATTCTCTATGCAATTGGTACAAATTAATGAGAATACCCACCTCCCCTGAAGGCCACAATGTTTTGGAGCTTATGTGAGTGTGTGTATATAAGTGATATATATAAGTGATAATATGGTATAGAGATACTAACATAATTTACATAAAGCAGTATATAAATAACATAAGTAGTATAAAGCATCCAGTCATGATTTGTACTAACAGACAATTACAGCGAAGGTAGAGACTTCCTATTGTGAACTCTCCATAAAATAGCGCAGTAACTGTGGGAGCATAAGAGTGGATTTGTTTCTGACATAAGATTCTTTTACAGTTTGCTTTTTTCCAGATCTTCTGATAACATCTGGAAATACACTTCCATAGAGTCAATGTTTCTTTAATACTTTGCGTCTTCTGACGCACATACTCATAGTCTCTATTTTTGCTAAATTTACGAGCCAGAGGCACCTGGAGGTGAGCGTCAGCTGTCATACGTAACATTTGGAGGCCGGCATTTCTTTCTTTCTTTTTTTTTAATAGTTTATTGTCAAGTTTTCCATATAACACCCAGTGCTCATGCCCACAAGTGCCCTCCTCCATGCCCATCAACCCCCTTCCCCTCCCCCCCACTTCCATCAGCCCTCAGTTTGTTCTCAGCATTCAAGAGTCTTTCATGGTTTGCCTCCCTCCCTCTCCCCAACTATTTTTCTCCTTCTTCTCCCCCATGGTCCTCCATTAAGTTCCTCCTAATCCTCCTATACGTGCAAANTGGATGCCGGCTTTTCTGTATGTCATAGACACACGACCCGTAGAACAGTGCAGCTTTGAAATACATGGGTCCTGTGCCTTTATTTCCTTTTCGATAAATACAGTATAGTACCATAAATGTGTCTTCTCTTCCTCATGGTTTTCTCAGTAACATTTTCGTTTTCTCTAGCTTACTTTTTATTGTAAGAATACAGCGTATGATACACGTAGATTACAAAGTCTGTGTTATTGGCAGTTAATATTATTGGTTAGGTTTCTGGTCAACAGGAGGCTGTTAGTAGTTAAGTTTTTGGGGAATTGAAAGTCAGACATGGATGTTTGGGGTGCCTGGGTGCCTCAGCAAGTTAAGCGTCAGACTTTGGCTCTGGTCACCATCTCACTTTGGGCACCGCGTCAGCTCAGAGACCAGAGCCTGCTTCGGCTTCTGTGTCTCCCTCGCTCTCTGCCCCTCCCCTGCATGTTCTCTTTCTCTTTCTTTCTCTCTCTCTCTCTCTCTCTCAAAAATAAAAAAACATTAAAAAAAATTTTTTTAAGTCATATACAGGTTTTCAACTGCATGGGGTGGGGATCATTGCCCGGAACCCCATGCATTTTTCAAAGTCAAGTGTGTTAACGTCTCTGAACCTCCCTTCACACACTGCACTCTGCTTTGAATGCATCAATCAGACACGGGAAGTATGGGTACCACATGACGACCCTTCCTGCCAGAATGAAAGGGACCTGAATGGTTGACCCGCTGGTAGGCTGCAGCTGCAGTGTTTGATAGAAGGCCGATCCTCTCTTAAGTCTGTTATACATTTAAAGATACGCACATTGGAGTTTTGGGACTTAATTGTGATGTGTTTGCATGCTTTTTGTCAACGAATAGATGTTTTGATCAGTAGAATTATATAAGGATTTCTATAGAAAGAAATATATTGGGGCACCTGGATGGCTCAGTTGGTTAAGTGTCCAACTCTTCATTTCGGCTCACATCATGATCTCTTGGTTCATGAGTTCGAGCCCTATGTCAGGCTCTACACTGACAATGTAGAGCCTGCTTGGGATTCTCTCTCCCTCTCTCGCTGCCCCTCCTGCACTCATGTTCTCTCTCAACATAAAGTTAACTTTAAAAAAAGAAATATATTGCTGTTAGTTTAAAATTGTTTATGGGGCACCTGGGTAGCCCAGTCGGTTAAGCATCCAACTTCGGCTCAGGTCATGATCTCACTGTTTGTGGGTTTTGAGCCCCACGTCAGGCTCTGTGCTGACAGCTAACTCAGAGCCTGGAGCCTNGTTTTAAAAAGAAATTAAATAAAAATAAAAGAAAATTATTTTAACATGGCCTTATTTCTCATTTTATCCTTTATTTTTTTTTTTTTTAAGAGTCAACGCAGACAGTCCAAGCTCTGCAATATTCAACTGCTGATGGCCCGCTAGCAGCCAGCAAGGATTTAGAAATCAAAGCCTTGAAAGAAGAAATCGAAAAACTAAGGAAACAAGTAAGAGGTAAATTTCTGTGATTCACTGTTAATTCAGATGAGTAGGTTTAAAAAAAAAATACGCTGTTTACACACACAACGTATTTTGAGTGCCAGTCACGTGTCACACGATATGAGCTCTGCACTGGCGAGTGGAGAGCAAATCGAGGGGTTTCTGCTCTCAGGGAGCTCACATTTTGGTACCGGGAGAAATAGCTTCTGCAGGACCTGAGAAAATAAGCGTTGGTGCGTGGGGAGCATTAGGAGGGCGCCTGACTGAGGCGCATGGTAACAGAGGCGGTGTCTGGGGGACGTCTGTTAGTCTGGGATGCTTAGTTGGGGTTCGCCTGGCTGCCATGTTCATAGTGCCAGGGGTGAGGAAGAGGACAGCGTAGGCAAGGAGAGCGCATGTATGCGGATGGATGGCAGGACAGGCGAGAGTGTACCTTCCCTGTAACAGCTCCTTCCAGCATATTGGTGAGACGCAGTTAAGTTAATGTAGGCAAGTGTCACTAGGCCTGCTCCGTCCGTTCATGGTATTTCGTTCAGCAAATACTGCCTGTGCCCCTGCTGGGGGGCAGGTGTGGTATGAGGCTCTTGTGATGTGGTACTAAGCACAGTGATGGTCCTAAGCACGGTGATGGAGCTAAATACGGCGGCTGTACTAAGCACAGCGATGGTACTAAACACAGTGAGGGTATTAAGCACAGTGACGGTACTAAGCACAGTGATGGAGCTAAGCACAGCGACTGTGCTAAGCACGGTGACAGTACTAAGCATGGTGATGGTACTAAGCACAGTGACCGTCCTAGGCATGTGACAGAGTTAAGCACAGTGACAATACTAAGCACAGTGACGGAGCTAAGCACAGTGACGGTACTAAGCACGGCGACTGTGCTAAGCACAACGATGGTACTAAGCACAGTGACTGTGCTAAACATAGTGACAGAGCTAAGCACTGTGATGGTGCTAAGCATGGCGGCAGAGCTAAGCACAGTGACGGTACTAAGCACAGTGATAGTACTAAGCACAGCAACTGTGCTAAGCCCGGTGACAGTGCTAAGCGTGGTGGCAGAACCCTGGTCCTTGCGGGCCTGGGAGGCACCCAACAGCAATAAGGCAGTGGCTGTGTGACTCTGTAAATGCCACACTATGTTAGAGGCGGTGGAGACTTGAAGACAGCAGAATAAGGAGAAGGGGTCAGGGGTCCGGGGTGGGGAGTTCTGTAGTTTTATGCAGGCTGGTCTGGGGAGAAGCCCCACTGAGAAGGTGACAGGTGAGCACGCACTCGAAGAAGGTAAGGGGCTAGCTGTGCACTTACGTGGGAAGTAGTTACGTGGGAAGTAGTTACGTGGGAAGTGTGTGTTCCACGCAGAAGGACCCGCCAGTGCAAAGGCCCTGAAGTCAGAATGTGGCTCACGGGTTCAGACGGCGTGGCTGGAGGACGGAGGAGGCGGCGTGGAGAAGTAGAGGATCTGATCAGTAGAGTCCCACTGACTGTTACAAGGTTTCTGGTTTTTCCTGTCAGCGTGATGGAAGCCTTTTGTGGGGTGGAGAGGCGTGGCACCCTGTCTCGGGATAGGGAGAGAGAGAAGGTACTGGCTTAGCCAGGGTAGTCAGGCCTCTCCAGAAATGCCGTTTTAAGACTGAAGTAAGTGAAGGAGAAGAAAGAATCTGAGACACAGTCTTCAATTTAAAAATTTTTTAATGTTAATTTTGGGGGGGTGGCAGAGAGAGGGAGACACAGAATCTGAAGCAGGCTCCAGGCTCCAAGCTGTCAGCACAGAGCCTGATGTGGGTCTTGAACTCATGACTGTGAGATAGTGACCTGAGCCGAGGTCGGACAGTGACCTGAGCCGAGGTCGGACACTCAACCGACTGAGCCACCCAGGCGCCCCTAAAAAGGACGGTTTAAATGGCAGGTTAATACTTTGCTTATATTAAATACATGGAACTCTTAAATTTGACCATAATTTATGCTGTTCTATTTTATTAAGTGGCTCTCTTCCTAAGAGATATCTCTATCAAATTTCTGTAGCTTTACCTTTCTAAAATTAAGGTATTTGGAAATGTGATCAGCAGACTCATTTGCTTTGCCTTAAACCTCAAGAGCACCGAGTGTGTTGGCTACATGGCACTGAGAAGACATCCGCTGGGGTGGTCGGTGACGTATCTTCAGGGAGATAATACGGATCGGGATGAGTCACTCATAAGCCCATCTTATTGGCTCTAAGAGGATGGTGGTGTTTTTTATTTTTTAATTGATTCCTTAAGATTTTCTGTGCAGTCATCTTGCATCTGCAAATAGGACAGTTGTGTTTTTGCCTCTCTGATCTGTGTGCTTTTTATTTCCTTTTGTGGTGCTGCTAGAATCCGCACCGTGCAGAAGAGCGAGGAGAATGCACATCCTGGCTTTCTTCCCAGCCTTAGGGGGAAGCCTCCAGACTCTCACCCGCAAGCGCAATATTAGCTACACGTTTTCTATAGATGCTCTTTACTGAGTCGGAAGTTCACTGTATTTCTGAGAGTTTTTATCACAGGTGGTTGTTGAAATTTGTCGAATATTTTTTCTGCATTTACTGATAGGAACATGTGATTTTGCCCCCTTTAGTTAGCCTATAAATATGGGGGATTAGAGTGGTTGATTTTGAAATAATTGGACCAGCCTTACATCCCTGAAGTAAATACATGACCAGTCACGGTGTATAGTTATATTATTTTTACGTGTTACTGAATTTTATTGCTAGTGTTTTTGCATCTGTATACGTGAAGGATATTGGTCTTTAGTTTTCTGCCTTTCTTTTTCTTTCTTTTGTTCTTTGTACTGCCTTTGTTTTTGTTTCTGTTCTTTAATTTTTTTCTTATTGAGGTATAGTTGACATGCAACATTACATTAATTAGCTTCAGATGTACACATAATGATTCAGTGTTTGTATGTATTGTGAAATGACCACCACAGGACCTCCGGTTAGCCACCGTTAGTACTCGTACTTACAGATTTTTTTTCTTGTGCTTAGAAATTTTAAGAGCTACTCTCGACGACTTTTCAGTATGCGGTACAGAATTATTAGCTGTAGTCCTCATGCTGTAAATGGCATCCCCAGGATTTACTTATTATATAACTAGAAGTTTGTACCTGTGATCACCTTTACCCCATTAATGTGCCCTGCACCCCTCCCTCTTGGAACCACCAATTTGTTCTCTGAGTTCACTTTTTTGGGGTTTTAGATTCCACGTATATGTGAGATCATGCAGTATTTGTCTTTCTCTGACTACTTTTCCTTAGCATAATTCCCTCAAGTTTCATCCACTTTGTTGCAAATGGCAAGACAGCCCTCATTTTAATGGCTCAGTGGTATACCATTGTACATATACCCCACATTTTATTTATCCATGTATCTGTCACCGGACATTTAGGTTGCTTCTGTGTCTTGACTATTGTGAATAATGCTGCGGTAAACACAGAATGCGTATATATTTTCAATTTAGTGATTTTGTTTTCTCTGGATGAATATTCAGGAGTGGAATTGCTAGATCCTTTGGTAGCTCTATTCTAATTTTTTTTTAAGGTTTGTTTATTTTTGAGACAGAAAGACAGAATGCAAGCCCTGTAGGGGCAGAGAGAGAGAAGGAGACAGACTCCAAAAGCAGGCTCCAGGCTCTGAGCTGTCATCACAGAGCCCAGTGCAGGGCTCAGATTCATGAACCCTTCAGCTCATGACCTGAGCTGAAGTAGGACACTTAACTGACTGAGCCACCCAGGTGCCCCTCTTTTAATTTTTTGAAGAACCTCCATACTGTTTTCCAAAGTGGCTGCACTAATTAGCATTTCCACCAGCAGTGCACACATACCCTCTTTTATCTGCATCCTTGCCAACACTTGTTACTCCTTGTCTTTTGGATGGCAGCCATTCTAACAGGTGCGAGGTGATAACCTCATTGTGGTTTTGATTTGTGTTGGCCTGATAATTTATGACGTTGAACACCTTTTCATGTACCTGTTAGCCATCTTTATGTCTTCTTCGGAAAAAAATGTCTGTTCAGATCCTCTGCCCATTTTCTAAGCGGATTGTTTGTTTGCCAGTGATTTATGAGTTATTAAAATATTTTTTCTATACTTACCCCTTATCAGATCTATGATTTGCAGATTCTTTCTCTCATCCATTGGTTGCCTTTTTATGTTGTGGATGGTTTCCCTTGCTGAGCAGAAGTAAGTTCAAAGTCGCCTCACTTGTTGATTTTTGCTTTTGGTGCCCTCCTAGTGCTGGCCTCATAAAATGAGTTTGAACATATTCCTTCCACTTTCATTTTTTAGAAAATTTCAAGGAGGATTGGTGTTAATTCTTTTTAAAAGGTTGGTTAGAATTCACCAGTAAAACCGTCAGGTCCTGGATTTTTTTTTTTTTTTTGGAGGTTTTAATTCAGTATCTTTAGTATTATTGGTCTGCTTAGATTTTTTTTTTTAATGTTTTTTTATTTATTTCTAGGAGAGAGAGAGAGAGAGAGACAGCGTGAGCAGGGGAGGGTCAGAGAGAGAGGGAGTCACAGACTGAAACAGGCTCCAGGCTCTGAGCTGGCAGTCAGCACAGAGCCCGACACGGGGCTCAAACCCACGAATCGCGAGATCATGACCTAAGCGAAAGTCAGACGCTTAACCGACTAAGCCACCCAGACGCCCCTGCTTAGATTTTTTTTAACTTATTCACAGTTCAGTTTTGTTTGATTCTCTGTTTCTATAAATTATCTGTTTTTCTAGGTTATCCAGTTTGCTGGCTTGTAATTGTTCATAGTAGTCTCTTATGATCTTTGTATATGTGCTGCCCATTGAAATGTTTTCTGTTTCATTTGTTTTTATTTATGAGTCATCTTTTTAAAAAAAATTTTTTTAACGTTTTATTTCTTTCTCAGAGAGAGGGACAGCGTGAGCAGGGGAAGGTCAGAGAGAGAGCGAGGTACAGATTCTGAAACAAGCTCCAGGCTCTGAGCTGGCTATCAGCACAGAGCCCAACACGGGGCTCCAACCCACGAACCATGAGATCATGACCTGAGACGATGTTGGCCGCTTAACTGACTGAGCCACCCGGGTGCCCCATGAGTCTTCTTTTCTAGTCCAGATAAAGTTTTGCCAATTTTGATTGTCCAAAAACAGTCTCTTAGTTATGTTGATCTTTTGTTTTCCTGATGCTTGTTTCATTTATTGCTACTCTGATCTTTGTTCATTCCTTTCTCTGGCTAACTAGGTTTAGTTTGATTTTTTTCTAGCTGCTTGATAACTAAAGTTAGGTGTTTCAGATCTTTCATTTTTTTTTTAACATAGGTGTTTATAGCCATGAACTTCCTTCTTAGAACTGCTTCTGCCATATCCCATGTGTTTTTGGTATATAGTGTTTCCATTTTGGTTTGTTAGAAAAAATTTTTTTATTTCCCTTTTAATTTCTTCTTGTGATCTGTTGGTTATTCGGGAGTGTGTTGCTCAGTTTCCACATTTTCATGAATTTTCCAGTTTCCTCCTTTATTGATTTCTAATTTCATACCTTTGTGCTTGGAAAAGATTCTTAGTATGGTTTGCTAAATTTCTTAAGACTTGTTTTGTGAGGTGCCTGGTTGGCTCAGTTGGTTAAATGTTCAACTTCTGGCTCAGGTCATGATCTTGTGGCTCATGGGTTCAAGCCCCACGTCAGGCTCTGTGCTGACAGCTCCGAGCCTGGAGCCTGCTTCGGATTCTGTGTCTCCCTCACTCTCTGCCCCTCCCCCACTCATGTCCATGCATGCTCTTTCAAAAATAAACATTTAAAATTTTTTCAAAAAATTAAATAACACTTGTTTTGTAGCCTAGCTTTTGATGTATCCTGGAGAATGTTCCTTGTGTGTTTGGGAAGAATGTATATTCTGCTGCTATTGGATGCAATGTTCTGTATGTGTCTGTTAGATCCATTTGGTCTAAAATATAATTCCCATTCAGTGTTTCCTTATTGATTTTTCTGACTAGATGATGTATCCATGTTGGAAGTACGGTATTGAAGTCCCCTACTTTATCGTAGTGTTTATTTATTCCTTCAAATCTGGTATATCTGCTCAGTATATTTAGGTGCTATAGTATTAGGTGCATATGTATTTATAATTGTCATATCTTCTTGATAAATTAACCTTTTTATTATTATACGGTAGCTTTTTTTGTCTCTTGTTACCATTTTTGACTTAACTTCTCTTTTGTCTAAGTATAGTTACCCTTGTTTTCTTTTGGTTTCCATTTGGATGAAATCTCTTGTTCCATCCCTTCATTTGAGCCTTTGTGTCTCCTTAAAGTCGGAGTGAGGCTTTTATAGACAGTGTATAATTGGATCTTGTTGTTTTAATTCATCCAGCCATGTTAGGTCTTGTTGGAGAATTTTATCCATTTATATTTAAAAAGATAAAACGTAAGGATTTACTAAAGGCATCTTATTGTTTTCAGAGTGTTTTGTAGTTCCTGTGTTTCTCTCTTTTTCTCTTACTAACTTCATTCGTAAATTAATCATTTTCAATAGTGTTAATACTCTGATTCCCTTCTCTGTCTTCTGTGTTCCTACTGTTGCTTTTTGCTTTACGGTTGCTATGAGGCTAACATACAATGTCTTAATTATAACAGTCTGTTTTGTGTTAATAACAATTATTTTTTCTCCTGGTTTAATATATAACTGCTTCAAGTATTTTCTCTTCATGTGTTTTAGAAGCATATTGGACAAGGTTATAATATTTCCTGCAACCATGGAATATAATTTAGAAAACTTAAGAGAAGAAAATCCTTGTGGATTTACCCATATTTTAAAATATTTATTTATTTATTTAAATGCTTATTTTTGAGAGAGAGTGCATGCACATGTGCTCAAGTGGAAGAAGGGCAGAGAAAGAGAGGACAGAGGATTTGAAGTGGCCTCTGTGCTCACAGCAGAGAGCTTGATGCAGGGCTTGAACCCACAAACTGTGAGATCATGACAAGAGCTGAAGTCGGACACTTAACTGACTGAGCCACCCAGGCGCCCCAGTTTACCCATATTTTTATGTACCACACT
Organism: Crocuta crocuta; assembly: GCF_008692635.1. Lineage (NCBI taxonomy): Eukaryota > Metazoa > Chordata > Mammalia > Carnivora > Hyaenidae > Crocuta > Crocuta crocuta. The sequence continues at coordinate 2,415,583 of NW_027532592.1, forward strand.
CTTCATGCCTTCTTGATATTGATGAGCTCCTTGTTCTGTTGTCTTCTGTTGAGATAATTTTCTTTAGCTGTTAAAAAATTTTTTTTAATGTTTATTTTTGAGAGAGAGAGACAGAGTGTGAGCAAAGGAGGGGCAGAGAGAGAGGGAGACACAGAATCTGAAGCAGGCCCCAGGCTCCGAGCTGTCAGCACAGAGCCTGAAGCAGGGCTTGAACTCACAAACCGTAGGATCATGACCTGAGCTGAAGTTGGACGTGTAACCAACTGAGCTGCCCAGGCGCCCCTTCCTTTAGCCATTTTTTTAAAGATAGCCCTGCTGTCAGCAAATTCTCTTAGTTTTTACTCATCTGAGAATATCTTAATTTCTTCTTTATAACTAAAGAATATTTTTGCAGGGCATGGGATCCTGGGTTGAGGTTTTTTTGTTTGTTTTAGCATCTGAAAACTATTGTACCACCTCCATTAGGACTCTGTGGTTCATGAGGAGGAAAATCAGTCATTCTGAGGTTTTTGGGGTTTTTTTTCCCTTTTATCTAAGGTGTTGTTTTTCTCTGGCTGCTTGCAAGGTTTTTCTTTTATAGTTCTCTGATGTTTAATGGTGTATTTGGGCATGGATTTCTTGGGGTTTATTCTGTTTGGGATTTGTTCATCTTCTGTAATAAAGATACATAAATGTGTCTTTCCACATTTTTCCGCTTTGTTACTTTGAGTACTTTTACAGACCTGCCTACTCTCTTATCTTTCTGGGACTCTTATGACTTAGATGTTCTTTCCTTTGTTGTCAACCCACAAACCGTTGGGTCTCTGTGCATTCTTGTTTTCATTGTTTTTCCCCCCACTATTTAGATTGGTCAGTTTCTACTGTTTTCTCTTCCATCTCACTGATTCTTTCCTCTCCTCCCTCCTTTGTGCTGCCGAATCCAACAACCCAGATTTTTATTACATTTATTTGTAAAATTTCCATTCTGTTTTTTGTAAGCTTGTTTCTTTGCTGAGACTTGCTGTACCTTCTCTTGAGTCTTCTGTGTTTTCATTTACTTCAGATATGTCCATAAGTACTCAGGGAAGCATTTTTATAATAGCCGGTGTCCTGTCTTGTCAGGTAGTTCTAACATCTCTGTCATTTCAGTGTCTGCATCTATTGAGTTCTCTTCTCATTCAAGTCGAGATTTTCCTAGTTCCTGATAGGGTGACTGACTTTAAGTTAGTGTCTCTGGATCTTATTTAAACTTTCCATTTTCGCTGGCTTTTCCTGACACCACTCCAGCAGCGGTAGATTGCCAGGTTGAGGTAGAAGTTCAGTGTCCCCACGTGGCCTCCCTCGACACCCAAAGACGGGCCCCTCGTTATCCCTGGAAGAGGTCGGGTGTTCCAGGCCCCCCGCCTGTTTCCCCCCAGCACTGGTGGGCGTGGCCCTAGTACCGCAGGGCAGTGGCGGATGGTCCGCCTTCCCTGACACCGCCCCCAAGTGGGAAGGTGGAGGGCCTCACTGCTGCCAGTGGGGGGCGGAGGTGCTGGGTGGCCGTGTGGTTTCCACTGACATTGCGTGTGGGACGCGCTTGTTAGAGCCAACAGGATTGACTCTCCTGGCCCTGGCCCAGCCCTCCTCCGAGTACCGTTTGTGCCTCACAGGGTGTTGGGCGCTTCATCACCGCCTGACGCGACTGGAAGTCTCCTCACGTGTCCTTTGCTGACCGAAGTGGTTGTGGAGTAAGTTGTTTCTGTGTTGTTTAACGTGAGCGGGACAGTTATTTCCTGAAAGTTTTCGGTCTTGCTGATTTGTTCCTTTCCTGGGCCTCTGGGTGGAAAGAGTAGGCTTTTGTTGGGGCTTTATTTGCTCCCCTGTTGGCATTTCTGGGTCGCCAGTGTCTTTGGCTCTGTGTCTGGAGAAAATGAACCGGAAAGAAAACCCAGAGAACTTGCAGTTGTGTTGGTCCAGTACTCCTGACATCACAGTTTCAGGTTCCCTTGTCCCCATTGGTCATCCTTTTTCTCTCCAAATTTCAGTTTTCTTGTATTTGTTTTATTATGATGTCCAGGGAAGAGGGAAAGTGTGTCTAAGCCAGCTTTCTGGAAGCAGAAGTCCTCAGAGGAAGCTCTTCAGATGTAGATCCGATCACGTCACAGCCTCAGCACACATGCTACCGTGTCCTCCTTCCGCACATCCCCACTGGCTCCCGGATGAAAGTAAAACGTCAGCTCCGTCTCCAGGGCCCTCGGTTCTCTTGGACGTAGCTGCGTCCCCAGACTCCCGCCAAAGCGAACTGCGCTTAGTTCTGCTTGGTCACATTCAGAGCTTTCACTGTTTCATTGTCTTTCCTCTCTTTCTCCACCCCCTCTTCCTTCCCGCCTGCCTTCCCTCTTTCCTTCCTGCTTCATTTTATTCATTTTTGCTTGTTTGCTCGCCAGAAACATTCCTCACCTTAAACTCCTCTAGAATACGTTTTATCACTGACGTATTTTTTTATGTGTATATTGTTTTCCTTCCCTTTCCTCACTGCTAGATGGTAAGCTTCTTGAACATAGGAATTTTGGGGGCGCCTGGGTGGCTCAGTCCGTTAAGAGTCTGACTTTGGCTCAGGTCATGATCTCACAGTTTGTGGGTTCAAGCCCCGCGTCGGGCTCTGTGCTGACAGCTAGCTCAGAGCCTTGAGCCTGTCTTTGGATTCTATGACTCCCTCTCTTTCTGATCCTCCTCTGCTCATGGTGTCTCTCTCTCTCTCCCTCTCTCAAAAATAAATAAAACATTAAAAATTAAAAAAAAAAGAAAATAGGAAATTTGACAGTTTTATTCCTTGATACGTCCAAGTGCACGGAAGGATGCATGAACACTTAAACACCCCTAGTCAATATTTGTTGATGAGCCAGTGACTAAGTGAAACTTCGCTCTTGAAAACGTGTGATCACTTCCTAAGGTGTCTCCCTAATATGTCTTTCCGGGCAATTCCCAGCACACTCAGCCCTTACGTACAAGCTACGTGCCTGGAAGGAGCCGTCCTAACTGGGGAAATTGCTTACCATTGACCTCTTGTTGATGGAGAGTCTCTTCTCTACTTTACCCCTAAACATGGAGCCTGTACGACTGCTCTTCACTTATAGTTTAGCATTTCCCGGGTGGGGGTGGGGGCAGAACCGGTGAAAACGAGGTTAAGGGAAAAGGTAAATCCTCTTTTTAGTATCCTTCCTTCCCAGCCCCTCTTTCCTGGGTCACGTGCTGGTCTCTCAGCGTGCCTCTTGATTCCAGTAAATCTCGTTCATTTCTTTCACTGTTCACTTTTAAGCCTATTTTTTGTGGTAAAATGTACATAACATAAAATGACCATTTTAACCATATTTAAACATCAGGCCAGTGGCCTCTAACACGGTCATGTGCTGTGCAACTATCACCCTCTGTCTGCAGCCCAGCGTTGTCCCCCACGGAAGCCCTTCCCCCACCAGCCCCCAGCCCCTGGCACCCACCCTTTTTTCTGCATCTCTGCAAGCCTAAACTTTCTCTCTCTTCCCCCTCCCCCCCCCACACACAGCCCTGCATCGTGTAAATGAAGGAGAAAGATAGTGAATGAAGGGAGAAGGGTGAGAATAGGGGAGCCTGTTTTCCCCATCATGATGAGAAGTCAGATCTCTTCACCTCTCGGAAGGTCCTGGATGATTTTAGGGATCAGAGCGTCAAGGAGAAGCGGCCATGCCACGTCCGCGCGGGGCAGGGATGGGTGAGGGAGACGCGCGAGGCCGCGTCCGCGCGCAGAGCAGGGAGGGATGAGGGAGACGCACGAGGCCGCGTCCACGCGGGGCAGGGATGTGTGAGGGAGACGCTCGAGGCCGCGTCCGCGCGCGGGGCAGGGAGAGGTGACGGAGACACGCGAGGCCGCGTCCACGCGGGGCAGGGATGGGTGAGGGAGACGCGCGAGGCCGCATCCGCGCGGGGCAGGGAGGGGTGAGGGACACACGCGAGGCCGCATCCACGCGGGGCAGGGATGGGTGAGGGAGACGCGCGAGGCCGCGTCCGCGCGCGGGGCAGGGATGGGTGCGGGAGACGCGCGAGGCCGCATCCGCGCAGGGCANTGACCTCCCGCCCTGGCCTCCTTCCCGGGTCCCTAAAACCGGCCACGCGGTTTACGTGTGCGCCTCGCCTTCACGTGTGGTGGGTCACTCTTCATCCTCCTGACTTGTCCTCTCCTTCAAGACCAACTCTGTTTAATACTTCTTCTGTGCCACTTGCTGCAGAGAAAATTCCCCTCCCGCGTTCTCATCCTGGATTCAGTCCTCATCACGAGCAGGTCGGATCCCGCGGCTGCCCCGGCGGCAGCAGCTCGGAACCGGGTTGGGATGCGCTAGCCCGTGGTGCTGGTGCTGGTGCTGCTCCCGAAAACTGCGTTTTAACCACTTCACCCGGGTGGCATGGTCGTCGTGTCGCATGGGGTACTTTTTATAGTCTCAGAGGATTTCTTTCAGTGTCTTGATCGAATTCACCACTTGTCAGTGGAAGTAAACAGTCACATGCCTTCGCCATTTTACAGTTGGTCAAAATTCAGCGCATTCTGGATTTTTCTGAAACTCAGTACATACTGGATTTTTCTTGAGTTGGGGTTTTTCTCTTTGGGGAATGAAAAATTCTGTGTCTATCAGCTTGGAAGATTCTATAAATCATCACGTTTGTCTTCTCCAACCCTTCTGTGTGAAACCGCGAAAATCTGACCTGTAATTCGCAGATACACTTACGAACTTCACTGCAAAGCAGCCACAGTGAAATGGCTGGGGGCAGACAGTTGCCCTCCACCGAGAGAGAGCCGTGACCGTCCCCGCAGGCTGCCAAAGCCGCCCTGGGGAGTCATTTCGCTGTCACTCGATGTGATGCAGACAGTTTATAAAACACTGACTTCATTTTTGTTTCTTATGAAAAGCAGTTGAGATAAGCAAATGACTCCATAATTTGCCAAAACCCTCCACCGTGCCAGGGTAGAACTCTTCGGAGTAGAAGAAAGGAGGTGAGTGTCAGTCATTCAGCTGGCTCGGGTGAATAGGATTCCAGTTAGACCCCTCAAATGACAAAAGTCAGCCATGTCACATACTAAATTTTGACTCCAAATTACTAGAAATAACAAACTTTTGACATCTTAAAAGTGTTAAAACCTTAAAATAACAGAAAAGTTTCACTTAAAAATGTTTCAAGGAACTTAGTCTAAACTGAAAAAAAAATCCTACATGCAATGCTGAAACTTGAGGAAATGGTAAAATATAATTTTGAGTGTAAGACTAAATACCCCGTGATCTTTAAGATTAAACATCCTGAAAACCATCTCCTAGAGGAGAAAGCAGGAAACAACCTCCTTGACCTCCACCGCAGCAACTTNTTATTTAGTAGGGGCGCCTAGGTGGCTCAGTCGGTTAAACCATTGACTTCGGCTCAGGTCATGATGTCACAGTTTGAAAGTTCGAGCCCCACATCGGATTCTGTGCTGACAGCTTGGAGCCTGGAGCCTGCTTCAGATTCTGTGTCTCGCTCTCTCTTGCTGCTCCTCCCCTGCTCATGCTCTGTCTCTCTCAAAAATAAACATTAAAAAAAAATTTTTTTTTAAAGAATTATTTGGTAACGTTACTTTCCAGGTGAGGAGGCCGATGCCAGAGTTCCTGAGTGGTCACCTTTGCTCCAAGACCATTTAGCAATGTGACCTCAGGCTAGATATCCAGCTCCCTGGGCCTCGGTTTCTTCTTCTAGAAAATGGGGGAACAGACCTAGATCAGAGGTATTCAGACATTTGCTTTCCGAAATCAGGGACTGTTCCTCAGATACCCACTAGTGAAACTGGGCTGGGGCCCAAAACCATTAGAAGCGCAGCCGGCTTAACAATAATGTGACTAAAGTCAGCACACGAACGCTAATAACCAACCACATAGGAAAACCGGTCTATTTTGTCTGTTGGCATTTGATGTCTTTAATAGTTTTAAGCTTTCAATTGGTTCTGAAGGCACTTTTCTGGAAGTATGGTCTTTTTCTAATAGAAATGTAGGACATTTTTACACACAGGTGTTACACATTTTCACACTGACAGTAGCCGTACACCCTCTTCAGTGAACTTCATTCGCCTTGAACTGTGGTGAGTTACAGTCCTAGTGCAAGGTGTCTATAAGCCTAATACCAAATTCCAGATACGTTATTTTTTAACTTAGTTGTTTAAAACCGTGGTTGTAAGCATTTGTTTTTATACTAATACTAAAATAAACACTTTTCTTTTTTTAGATTCCAGTCACTTGGAACAGCAGCTTGAGGAGGCCCACGCCGTGAGGACGGAGCTGGATGACGCTATCAGACAAATCAAGGCTTATGAAAAGCAAATCAAAACACTGCAACAAGAAAGGGAAGAATTAAACAAGGTAAAAATACATGGATAGAAAGTATTGATTGTAAAAAGTTTATTTTGGTATATGTCATTTGATTAATAGCTAGTAAAGAAGAAACTTTCATATTCTCAAGAATTTTTAACTTCAGAGTCCTTTGTTCTTTTGAAAAGTTAAATCAAAGGACTTGATTAAAAGTAAATGTTCTTAAGAATATTAAGGAATAAGCAAACAGTGAAATATGTTTAGCCTCTTTGGACAAATAAAAACTAAAGGCATGTTTTCATTGGGATTTGCCTAATTGTTTAACTTAATTTTTTAACCCTTAATTCACACATTCTTAAAAGATTATAATAAAAAATTTCTTTAATGTATTAATTATTTTTTAAAATGTCAGTTTCTCTTTCAAAGCCCAGATGAACAAGCTAAAATTATTTTCATAAGAACTTGATGTAATACTTAAACAGTATTATGTAAACATCAACACAGTTTATTAATAGCGAAAACAATCTAACACGTCCAATAGGGTAAATAATGTTCAAGCACTAGAGAAAAATATTTTACTTAAACCACTCAGAATGTGTACTATGCCTTTCATTAACAAATTGAAAAATGTCAGAATACTAGCCAACATAAAAAAAGCAATGAGTGGTTTATGGCATTTATAAATTGTATTTGATGATGTAGTCTATAACTGATAGTATAATGAAGTACTTTTGGAGAAGATTTTAAAGTCTTCCTGTCAGTAAAGAAATGGAGCCAATTAAAAATAAAACAACCTTTTGCTGATGAAGCAAATCAAAGAGTAACAGAAAGCTATAAAGGTTAAAGTTAATTTGGTTAGTGTATTTTTACTTTTTAATTAATGCAGTTAGAAGCAGTTTTGTGTTCAGATCCATTTAAATCTGTGGCCAACTTAGTAACATTTGGAATTTATGGCAGATGCTCTATATGTTTTAATAATATTGTAGTAATGTTGTATTAGTGGTAACTTATCTATTTAAAAATAGAATTATTCAACCAAACTTAGTAAACATGAAAAGGATGAGAATCCGATATCTAGATTTATAGTAACAAGTATCTTGCCAATTTTATTAAGTTTTAATATTAAAAATCCTTTTTTAGTGTGTTTTGAGAAGAGGGTAGTGCTATAAAGAAAAATTGATAAAGAATTTTAAGTGATTTACTTAATATTCTACAGGCAGCAGATAATCTTTTTAACATTTTTTCATTAGGTACATATTAAAGAATAAATGTAACATTATATGAGTTTTAATGCAAAAAATATAATGCGCATCTCTGAACCTACCATCTAATTTAAGGAATAGAACATTACGAATTTTGTGGCATAGCTTTGGCCAGTTATTTTTTTATTCCTTTCTCCTTATTGTCTGTCATTTCCTTATTGAAAAATACTTCTTATCCCATATTAGTGTATCTCTAAATAATATATAATAAGATAAATGTGTCATGAAGTTAAAAAGTAGAGCATAGGGAATATAGTCAGTAATGTGGTAATAGCATTGTGTGGTGATGGAGAGTAACTATGCTTATCCTGGTGAGCACTGAGTGACGTATAGAATTGTTGAATCACCATGTTGTACACCGTTCTATGTTAATTATACCTCAGTAAAAATAAATAAAAATGCCAGTGCCAAATGCTCCAGATGAGATTATAATCTGATATATTATTTCTGGAAAGCTAATTTGCAATAAGTATCCAGAGCCTTCAAATACTAAAGTACTTGATATAATAAATTCCATTCGTCGAAATTTAATTCATGGAGATAATCATTCAAACAAAAATTTGTTCATGACAAATTTCTTACCACATTTACAAAAGAAAAATATTAGAAACAACTGAAATGCCCAACCAGTTCATATGATGGAATATTATATAGCCATTAAGATTGTTGGCTAAAGCATTTTTAATGCCATAGGAAATTAAAAATATATACAAAAATATTTAGTGTTGCTTGTCTCTGAGCTTTGTAAAGTGGTACACGCAACTTTGTACAGTTTGTTTTTTTACTCCGTATATTTCCAAGATTCATCCATAGAGCTGTAGAGCATTCATTTATCGGCTGTGCAGTACACCACTATGCGAATGCTCCAGAATCTATGTATTCAGGTTTTTTTAAGAGTCATTAAAGTTGCTCACACTTGATAGCCACTGTAAATGACCATTCTTAAATATGTATGCTGATGTGCACACACTTGTACATATAATTACGAGTAGAATAATTGGGTCATAAATAATGCAAATAACTCTATTTTTCATGATAATGCCGAATCGTTTCCACTGATTGCATCAATTTATACTTTCACTCCACCACCTGGTCTATTTTCAACAATACTAGTTTGTTAAGAATTCTTGAAAATTTCTGTATTAATCTTTTGTAAGTTGTGTTAAGAAACCTCCCAGTTAGTGGCTTGACTTCTCATTTTCTTCATGGGATCTTTTGAATAACAGAAGTTTTTAGTTTTAATGTAGTCAAATATGTCAATCTTTCTTAAAGATTTAAAGATTTGCTGGCTTATGTAAGAAACCTGAGGTTAAAATTTTCAGGTTTTTTTTTAAAGTTCTCAGTTTTTAGTTTGAAGTTTTAAAGTTCGGCCTTTTGTATTTAAATTTTAATATACCAGATTTACTTTTTGGTATCATGTGAGATGCAAGGATCCAATTTCAGCTTTTCCTGTAGCTAACAGTAGCTCATTTACAAAATAGGCCCTGTCTTCCCCAGTGACGTGCAGCGTCACCTCTGTCGTATGTTACATTTCCATCTATGCATGACTCTGTATCTCACCTCTCCATTCCTTAAAACCTTTGATGAGATCTTGATTAAAATTGCGTTAAATCTGTAGAGTAATTTCAGGAGAATTGACATCGTTACAGTATTGAATCTTTAAGTTCTTACTGTCATATTTATTAATATTATTCCAAGTACACACACCGATTTCAGGACCAGGGCACAGTATTGTGATGCACATACAGCAGAGATAAGCACACCGCTCGCCTGTGTGCTAATGCTTACCTCTGAGGCAGTGCAGAGCTGGGTAGATAAAGCCCTACTTATAAATACACACACATATATATATGGAATCGGTGTTGTGGATGAGGAATCCTAAAAAAGTGAGGGTGTTTATATAAAGATGAGAGGCAGATGCTTCCTTCTCTCTGTCCCCCATTATCTCCACCCATCCTTCTGAGAGTCTCCTTGGAACTGTCAAGAGAAGAGTCTAGGACCCTTTGGAATATAAGTAAATCCCTCCAGTGGAAAAATCAGCCCAGACGCTCCAGCTCTGTGAAGAGGGTGGCTTCCTGATCCAGGCTCCTGTCGATCTCCCCACCTCTGCTAAAATACAAGCACGTACATCCAGGAGTTAAATCTCTTTGGAGTTTCTCATTCTAAATTAGTCATAAATTACAAGGCTTGCTTTTAGCCCAGGTCCCAGCTTTCAGTAAAATTTGTTAGAAAGTGCCGTCTATACAGAAACATAAAAATGTTTCCTCTGGAGCCCCACAGTCTTCCCATCCACAAACTTGGCATATTTCACCATATCTTTAACATCTTAAATGTTTTAACATAAAATTTTATGTAGGTCTTTTTTGCCTTTCTTTAAATTTGCTGTTCTATTTTTTCACATTTTAAATGGTATCTTTATATTTTCTTACTGATTTTGCTTTGGCACCATTACTAAATTCTTATTAATTGTACTAATATATTTGAGATTCTTACAGGTTTTTTTTTTAATTGTTATGACTTTTCTTTCTTTCCTTGTCTCACTGTGTTAGCTAGGACCCACAGTACAGTGTTGAATTGAACTGGTGATAGCAGACTCCCTGTCTTAGTCCTGATTTCAAAGAAAATGCCTTTACTGTTTCACCACTAATAATATTTTCTGTAAGTTTTTGGTAAATCTTTTTTATCAGGTTAAGAAATTTATCTTCTATTCCTGCTTTGCTAATCATTTTTATCAAGGATGGGTATTGAACTTATTAAATACGCTTTTCTGCACACTGTTATGACAGATGTCTAGGAATTGGTTAATATCTTTTGACATGCTTATATGATTGTTCTTTAATAACTTGGTTTGGCAAATTGTATTTATAGACTTTTCCTAATGTTAAACCATTTTTGTATTCTGGGTTAAACCTTAATTGTGCGTATATTAGCTGCTAAATAATAATATGCCACTATATGTAACACTTATGTAATAGCACTGCTATTAGAGTGTTTTACCTATATTAGGTCATTCAATCTCTATAAGAGCCTTGTGATTTAGGTATTATTGTTGTTGTTTTATTATTAATATTTTATAAATGGTGAAACTAAGCACAGAGAGGTCAAGTACACTTGCTCAAGATCATAGAGCTAGACAGTGACAGAGCTGGAATTCCAACACAAGAAGTTGAGGCCCAGAGTTCATGCGTATCTACTTTATATATCACTGGAGTTGATTTGCTAATGTCGTTTTTTTTCTAATTTTTGATTTGTCATTATCAATAAGATTGGCTTGTAATTTTTTTTCTTTCTGGTGTTTTTTATGGTATCAAGATTATGTTGGTCTCCTAGAATGAGTTGTGTAGCATTGCTTCTTCTTTTCTCGATAAAATTTTGTATAAGAGGAAAATTTGTTCCTTGAAACACTGGAGGAATCACTTGTAAAACCATCTGAGTTTGGAAATTCTCTCCCTCTGAGGGGGTGGGGAGAGTTTGTTAACTATTATTTAGGTACTTTAATTATTACAGGACTATTTAGGCATTCTGTTTCTGGCTGAAGCAGTTTTGAGAAATTGTATTTTTGTACGAATTCATTTCAGAAGTTAACAGATTTATTGGCATAAAGTTTTTCTTCTTTTAGCTTTTTTTTTTCTTAACATTTATTTTTGAGAGACAGAGAGAGACAGAGCATGAGCAGGGGAGGGGCAGAGAGAGAGGGAGACACAGAATCCGAAGCAGGCTCCAGGCTCTGAGCTGTCAGCACAGAGCCCAATGCGGGGCTTGAACTCTCAAACCACGAGATCATGACCTGAGCCGAAGTTGGATGCTTAACCAACTGAGCCACCCTGGCGGCCCCCCATTAACTTTTTTGATCTCTTCCAGATTTGTAGTTATAATATTGTTGTCTTTCTTAACATTATTTCTTTTTGCATTTATTCTTCCTTTCTTTGATCTCACCAGGTACTTGCCTATTTTATTATTTTTCTCAAAGAACCAACTTTTGACTTTGTTGATGTTCATTATCCTCACATTTCTTTTTCATTAGTTTATGTTCTTATTTTTATTATCTTCTTATATTGGTGGAAGGTTTGTGTGTTCTGTCCTTTTTTATATGGAATTTCATTGAATTTAAATCCTTTTTTTTAATTGCAATATAAGTATTTCAAGCTATAAATCTACCCCTAAGTAAACCTGTTACTGCTTTCTCATTTTATTACATGTACTAGACATTTTTATTGTTTGTATTTTCAACTTTTTTTGTAGTCCTAAATATTTTAACAACTTTTCTCCTTGACCAATGAGGTATTATGGAATTTAGCCTTTTTAAAAATTTCTATTGTAATGGTGATGTTATCAAAGAACTTGAGCGTTGATATCTCTTCTTTGAAATCTGCTGAAACTTGTTTCATGGCCTAATCAGACTGTTCCATTTTCGAATGTTCACTGTATGCTTGAGAAGAATGCATGTTCCCAAAATTGGGTGAGAGCATCTACTTATGAAGCTTGATAATCACTATTTCACTGTTTTTTAACCGCTTGGTTTATTAATGAACGTGAAATCAAAATTTCTCATTATTGTAATGTGTTCACCAATTTTTCTATGATGATTTTGCAATTCCTTTGTAATCTATTTTGAGTCTACTTTATGGAATGCATAAAAGTTGAGAATAGCGCTTCTTCCTAGTGTTGAATTTTACATTACATGGAACATTCTCTGTCCTTAATAACACATTTTCGATTAAAGTCTAGATCATTATTTTTAGTTTGTTATAACAAACTTAGCCCTTTCATATTTATTTTGACTAACTTATCTAGACGTGTTTGTACCAAAGTACTTTCTCCTTTCTGTTTGTCATGCTATCTCTGTGCTTCTCTTTGTTTCCTTTATTCCCTTTTCAAAATTGTGGTAGAATGCATATAACATAACATCTACCCTAACCATTTTTAACATGTACAGTTTGGTAGTGTAAAGTACATTCATGTTGTTGTACAACTAATCTCCAGATTTTTTTTAACTTGCACAATTTTTTCTTTACTTTTCATTGTATTTGTTTTTTGTTTATGCTCCCACTTTTCTCACTATTGGTTTTAACAGTTTCTAATAGTTGCTCTTGAATCTTATCATGCATGTTTAACAAAATCTAAATTATTATCTCCCCAGCAGTTTAAGGACCTCTAACTCTGTTGCCTCTTTCCAACTTTTCTGTTGTTTTTGACCAAAAATTACTTATATCCTTTCTGTTTCCTGTACAGTTGAGACCTGTTTATCATACAGACTTCTGTGCATGTTTACATTCACATTTATGTCAACCAGTGTCTTAGGCCTCCATTTCTATGTCATTAGACTTCGCTTTTAAAATTATTTTTCTTTTCCCTGAGATAAATCTTTAGAAGTTCCTATTTAGCATAGATCTGATCGTAATAAGCTTTGTCGATTTTCATTTATATGAATCTAATTATTTTAGCCCCATACTCGAAAAGGAACTTTCCTGGATCTACAGTTTTAATTTTTCTTCTCTCTTTACATTTTCCCTGTTTCTGTTGTTACTTTTCAGGTGTCGGCTCTAAGTCTATCTCTTTCTTTTAGAGGGTGGGAGATAGGGGATTTGTCTTTTTTCCACTGATTTCCTTTAAGGACATTTATTTTTACTTGGTGCTCCATAATTTTATTTTTTTGAAGTTTCTGGATTCAAGCTTTAACACTTTTTCTTGTCTCCTATAGAGCTAACTTCATTGATAGGGTCAGGTCTTTAATTTTAACACTTGTATTTTTTCCATTTCTAAATGTTCTGTACAGCTGTTTATAAATTTCCCTGGTCATTTTCGATAGTCTTTTGTCGTTTTCCCATTTTGATGATTTCTTTTTACTTCCTCAAATGTAACATTTTATCTTAATATTTGACAATGCAAACATCCAAATACCATTGGCAGTTGTATTTTTTTAATGTTCTTATTTTGTTTTTAAGAGAGACAGAGTGAGAGGGTGCTAGTAGGGGAGGGGCAGAGAGAGGGAGACACAGAATCCGAAGCAGGTTCCAGGCTCTGAGCTGTCAGCACAGAGCCCAATGCGAGGCTTGAACTCATGAACCGTGATATCGTGGCCTGAGCCAAAGTCAGACACTTAACCAACTGACTGAGTTACCCAGGCACCTCACCATTGGAGTTTTTTGTTTCTGTTCCCTGCTTATGGTCGTTCGTTCTTTGGGTGTTTGGGAATCTGTGGTTGTGTGCTCATATTTGTGTGTCTAAAAACCCTAGATTTCATTGAAGCTCTTTCCTCAAAAAAGATTTGCGTTTCCTCTTGCCCAGAGGCAGGTGGTTCTCCTGACCTGAGTTGTCTTTAACTCCTCTCCTTTCACTTTCATCCCGGCATTTATTTAGCTTTCTCTCCTTGCTTCTGGCTAAGTCATAGTCTCCACTTGAGATCATTCCTTGTTTTTTACCATTTGTAGTGATTCAGTAGAATTTTCAAACATCTCACAAGCATCCATTACATTTCACAAAACCTTTAATAGACCATCACATCTGGTATTTCCATACTTTTTATTCTTTTGTAGAAACTAAGGTACTAGAAGATTCAATCAGCTGTTCTGTCGCAATTAGCTGATGAGCATAAGGAACCGAGAACATGAATGGAGCGCCATGCTATTACTGTCTGTTCAAAAGGAGTTGATTCCTTTTAATTTTGTCCAGAGATGAATAATTTTGGCTCTTCATGACTTAATGATAGCTCCTTTGAGGGCCACAGTGGGTCCCTAGGTTGCAGAATTGGTAACTTATATTCTTTTTACGAAACCGTAGGAACTAGTCCAGGCTAGTGAGCGATTAAAAAACCAGTCCAAAGAGCTGAAAGACGCACACTGTCAGAGGAAACTGGCCATGCAGGAATTCATGGAGATCAATGAGCGGCTGACAGAGTTGCACACCCAAAAACAGAAACTTGCTCGCCACGTGCGAGATAAGGAAGAAGAGGTGGACCTGGTGATGCAAAAAGTTGAAAGCTTAAGGCAAGAACTGCGCAGGACAGAGAGAGCCAAGAAAGAGGTTAGTAGTCAGGCAGATTTTCTAGTGCCCAGGGGGTCGCGATTAAAGCTGCCTTTTCAGATAAGTGAAATAATGTGTATCTCGTACTTTAATTGTGGAAAAGAATTTTTTTAGTTGGCTAACTGTATTTAACACGAATTTCAACATTTGAGTTACCTTCTTGCGACAAGGTAAATTCCCACGGGGGAAAGCATCTCACTGGAAAACAGGTTGTAACCGTGGAATCTGCCTTTTTCATTTGATTTTAAAGCTGGAAGTGCGTTCCGAAGCCGTGGCTGCCGAGGCGTCTAAAGACAGGAAGCTGCGTGAACAGAGCGAGCACTACTCTAAGCAGCTGGAAAACGAATTGGAGGGACTAAAGGTATTGTTGGACTTCACATCTGCAAAGTTGAAATAATTGGCTTCTCTTAAGGCTTAACACGAGTGTTAGTCCGCGTTCTCTCTTTGACGTGGACTGAAAACTAGCTCTCCTCCAAACCTAGCATTGGAGCATTCGCCATTCTTGTTTTTTCTAGCAGAAGCTGACATAGACCTCCTTGGCATTCTGGAAGGAAAGGGAAGGTTGTGTTTAGTGGGGAGAAGAAATCCATCAGGAAGGAGTTAAACTATTGAGGCACACCTGGGCATGGCATGTGGGTACTCTGCAGGGGGCACCGTCAGAGCCCCAGACCCTCGAGCTCGCAAAGGACTTTGGAGAGCCTCAGGGGAGCTCCTCATGTGAGGGGGGGCTCAGACGATAATAGGCATGGGTTCACACAGCTGAGCAAGGGAGATCCTTGTGCCAAGCTCTAAAGTCAGACTGCTTGGTTTTAACTCCTAGCCCTATCATTTACTAGCTGTGTGATACAGGACAAAGCATTTTAATGTCTTCAGACCTAGATTTTCTTATCTGTGAAACCCTATCTCCTTGGTTCTATGTAAGGAGCACATGCACAGACCTGTAACTGCTCAGTACCTGTTAGCTGTGATACTCGTGTTAGGTATGCCCAAGTGAGAGAACAGTGGACATCCTGTTTTTACAATGCTGCATTATAATCTGCACGATGTCTGCCCCTTCTGCACTCTAACCTTGGCAGAGCAGTCTTCTCTGTGTCATCTGCGAGCCCTCCCCTACACACTCTCCTTGCGTAACCACGCATAGTCTAGTCTCACTTATCTGGCAAGAATCAAGTTGAATGTCATCTCAGGAAGTCCATGCTACTGTAGAATTCTGCTAATAACTTTAGTATCCTTTTATCATATTTATCCACAGAATGTCTCCCTGCCTAAACTGTGACCTAGCTTATTGAAAACACACAAATATAGTATTTACCTGGCTCAAGATTGGATATTCAATACTTGTTTAATAAATGTTTTAAATCATTGAATGAATGATGTGGTAGAATTGATCAGAACTTTTTCTCCAAATGCTAGAGATCAGTGGTTGCAAATAAGATTTCTTTGTTGTAAATTTAAATATAAACTCTAGATTTTATTTCTTGTTTTAGATACTGGTTTATTTTTATTTTTCTGATTCATCATGATTGCATAGCTTTTCCAAGTAGAGATGTTTCTTCTATATACTTAGCTTCTGGAATAGGATTAGTACATAGAAGGTATTACATTACTGTCTCAAATAATTTTCTTTTTTTTTTTTTTTTAATTTTTTTTTTTANCCACGAACCGCAAGATCACGACCTAAGCGAAAGTTGGACGCTTAACCGACTAAGCCACCCAGGCGCCCCTGTCTCAAATAATTTTCAGTCAGGGTCTCTTTTGTTTCCGGCACTGTCTTAGGTGATTGGGTAACAAACAACAGTCGTAAAGACTGGAAGGTATCTTAGAGATTATTTGCATTTGAGGAAATTAAAACCCAGGAGACTTAAGGATTTTGTGGTCATAAGTGATAAAGTACACTTGAAACCTGGATTTTCAAGGGGCACCTGGGTGGCTCAGTCGGTTAAGCATCTGACGTGAGGTCATGATCTTGCAGTTCGAACTACACATGGGTTCTGCACTGATGGCTCAGAGCCTGGAGCCTGCTTCAGAATTTGTGTCTTCCTCTCTCTGCCCCTCTGCCACTCACACTCTTTCTGTTTCTTTCTCTCTCTCAAAAACAATAAATAAACATTAAAAAAAAAATTTAACCTGGACTTTCTAACTCAGTGCCGTGTTCTGTCCACTAGTTTGCTCTTTATCATTTCCTGTGGTGAACACTGCTGCACTGAGAACTTTGAATCACATGTATTTACCTGTTGATCAAACTCTCATAATCTCTCGTATCATGTATAAATTTGAGATTTATACATAAGCTAGTGCATTTAAAATTGTTTGCCTAGAGCCTGGCAGAAAATAAAGGCTCAGTAAATGTTGGCTGTGATTATTCTTACACTGTCATTTCATAAGGGTATTTAAAATTGGAATTTCTTGGTTTAATTTCTTGTAAACCTATTTTGAATTGTTTTTGAAACCTATTTTGGCCATTCTAAAAGGATGAACCTATTCGGTTCATTAGGAATACTCTTCAATAGAATGAAGGGAGAGATAATTCTTAAATAACAGAAAATTCAATACCCTATTCCAAATAATGCATAGAACATATAGACAGAAGATATGTATACAGAGGGCTTGGGCAACCCTATAACTAACCAGACCTAACAGACTTGTATAAAAAACTTTCTACTCAACACAGCAGAATACACATTCTTCTCAAGTGCATATGATATATTCCCCAGTATACACCAGATGTTTAGGCACAACACAAGTCTCAAAAATCTAAGAAGACCGAAGTCATACAAAGTATCTTCTCCAGCCACAGCGGAATGAAGGTAAAAATCAGTAACATAAGGAAAATTGGAATGTTAAGTAAATATGTGGAAATAAAACAAGATACTCTTAACCAGTGGATCAAAGAAGAAATCAAAGACAATTAGAAAATACCTAGAGAGGAGTCTGATGAAAACACCACACTGAATGCAGTGGAAGCAGTGCATTAAGCAGTTACCTAGTTTAATATCTTACAGAACCAGAAAAAGAAGAGCAAAAGAAACTCAAAGCTAGAAGGAGGAAAATAATAAAGATTAGAGCAGAGTTAATTAAATGAAAATAGAAAAATAATAACAAGAATGAATGAAACCAAAATTGAATTTTTCAAAGATCAACTAAATTGACAAACCTTTAGCTAGAAGCATATGAATTACTTAAAGTGACTCAAGAAAAAAAAACAAAACAAAACACAACAACCAGAACATCTCAACAAACATATAACAAGTAAAGAGATGAAATCAATAAGAAGAAATCTCCTGACAAAGAGAAGTCCAGGGCCAGAGGCTTTCAATGAATTGAACCCAACATATAAAGAAGCATGAACGCCAATCTCTTTTAAACTCTACCATAGATTACAAGAGTAGGGAGTACTTCTCAACTCATCCTATAATATTAGCATTACTCTGATACCAGAGTCATATATTAAAAAACATTAAAAGAGGGGCGCCTGGGTGGCTTAGTCGGTTAAGCGTCCGACTTTCGCTTAGGTCATGATCTCGCGGTTCGTGGGTTCGAGCCCCGCGTCGGGCTCTGTGCTGACTGCCAGCTCAGAGCCTGGAGCCTGTTTCAGAGTCTGTGACTCCCCTCTCTCTGACCCTCCCCTGCTCACACTGTCTCTCTGTCTCTTCTAGAAATAAATAAGAAACATTTAAAAAAAAAAAACACACACACATTACAAGAAAAAAACACATTACAAGAAAAAAAAAACATTACAGGAAAAGAAAATTACAGATCAGTATACATTCCTAATGAGGTATAAATCGTCAACAAAATGCTAGCCAACCAAGTCCAAAACGATATTAAAAGGATTAGGTACTATGACAAATTGTTTTACTTCAGCAATTCAAGCGTAGTTCAGCTTAAGAAAATAAACCACTATAGAACCTGGGGAGGAATGATCACCTTAATTGAAGCACATAAGTCATTTTACAAAATCCAACATCCTTTCATGAAGGAAGCTCCCAGAAAACTAGGAATAGAAAGGAATGCACTCAACATGATGGAAGATATTTATGAAAAGCCCACAGTTAACGTCATACTCAGTGTTGACCAAACAAAACTTTTGTCCCTAACATTAGGAATGTGACAAGTATGCCCATTTTTACCACT
The DNA here is from genome assembly GCF_008692635.1 of Crocuta crocuta. Taxonomy (NCBI): domain Eukaryota; kingdom Metazoa; phylum Chordata; class Mammalia; order Carnivora; family Hyaenidae; genus Crocuta; species Crocuta crocuta. The sequence continues at coordinate 2,434,322 of NW_027532592.1, forward strand.
GCTGTGTAACATTATACTGAAGTATCTAGCCAGAGGAATGGACAAGAAAAAGAAAGAGAAGGCATCCAAACTGGAAAGGGCATGGAGGAACTATCTCTTCCCAGATCACATAATTCTATATATAAAAATATTCAAAAGAATACTACTAATTTTTAGTCCAGCATAGATGATGCTTGGAAGGTACTTTGTTTGAACAAATTAAAAGCTGAATAAATTAAAAAGATCAACAACTCTTCTTAGACCTATAAGAGAAATGACATCACAAGACAAACCGCTGCTCTTACATTTGGAGGTACAGACAGGCAAATACAGAGAATCACAACAGAACAGAAACCTTTGTAGGAATCATTGCCAGTGTATGAAAACCTGAACTACAAATGAAAAATCGTTGGAGGTTCCGTGTGGACAAGTCTAAGAGATAAAATCTCCAGAGAACACAGTCACTGGCAGGATCCCACACTTTTGTGAGTTTTACTTCCTGGACCTTAACCAGGTTCTCCCAGAGAATATCAGAGAAAACTGCCCTTGTGCTAACAGTAATGGAAACCATTTTGAAATATACCAGACCATCCTGTTCTTCGTAACACAGCCTGCTCTCAGAAGAAACTCCTCAATGAGAGCTTAACCTGCTGGAGTTTATCAAAGCCTAATGGACTTGAGACAAGTAAGATATCTAAGTCCAGCCTGCTGTAGTCATCCTGCCCAAACTAAGGGGGAGATCAAAGCCGACAGGGTGTACAGTGTATGGTTCAGAGGCATCGGCTCAATAAAAGACTGATATCTAATCCTAGGATTATAGAACACTTCCCCTCTCCCCTCTCCCCACAACTCCCCACCACATCACTAAGAGCCTATTTACAGCCATGCCTTTTACCCAGTATATTGTGTGTGCCTATCACAAAAAAATTACAAGATATACTGAAAGGTAGAAAATAGAGTTGGAAGAGACAGCAAGTATCAGAACTGACTAAACATGGCAGAGATGTTGAAATTATGAGACTGGGAATTTAAAACTATGATTAATTGATATGCTGAGGACTCTAATGGATAAAGTAGAGAGAATGGAAGAATACATGAACAGTGTAAAAAGAAAGATGGAAATTCTAAGAAAGAACTAAAAAGAAATGCTAGATGTATACTGTAACAGAAATTAAGAATATCTTGGGGCACCTGGCTGGCTTAGTTTGAAGTGCATGCAACTCTTGATGTTGGAGTCATGAATACAAGCCCTATGCTGGGTGTAGAGATTACTAAAAATAAATAAATAAATTTTTTTTTTTTAAGCCTCTAGTACAGAGCTGTATTCATCAAGACAGTATGGTATTGGCACAAAAACGGCACATAAACCAAGGAAATAGAATAGAGAACCCAGAATTGGGCCCACAGATGTATAGCCAACTAATCTTTGACAAAGCAGGAAAGAGCATCCAATGGAAAAAAGACAGTCTCTTTAGCAAATGTTGTTGGGAAAACTGACAGCAACATGCTGAAGAATGAAACTAGACCACTTCCTTACACTATACACAAAAATAAATTCAAAATGGATGAAAGACCTAAATGTGAGACAGGAAACCATCAAAACCCTAGAGGAGAAAGCAGTCAACAACCTCTTTGACCTCAGCTGCATCAGTTTCTTGCTCAACACGTCTCCAAAGGCAAGGAAATTAAAAGCAAAAAATGAACTCTTGGGACCTTCATCAAGATCAAAAGCTTCTACACTGCAAAGGAGACAATAAAACTAAAAGGCAGCCAACGGAATGTGGAACAATAGTTGCAAATGACATATCGGATAAAGGGCTAGTATCCAAAATCTATAAAGAACTCACCAAACTCCACACCCAAAAAACAAATAATCCAGGGAAGAAATGGGCAGAAGTCATGATTAGACACCTTTCCAAAGAAGACATCCAAATGGTCAACAGACACCATGAAATGATGCTCAACGTCACACATCATCAGGGAAATACAAATCAAAACCACACTGAGATACCACCTCACACCGGTCAGAGTGGCTAAAATGAACAACTCAGGAAACTACAGATGCTGGCGAGGATGTGGAGAAATGGGAGCCCTCTTGCACTGTTGATGGGAATGCAAACTGGTGCAGCTGCTCTGGAAATCAGTGTGGAGGCTTCTCAAAAAAACTAAAAATACAACTACTCTACAACCCAGCAATAGCACTACTAGGAATTTACCCAAGGGAAGCGGGAGTGCTGATACATAGGGGCACATGTACCGCACTGTTTATAGCAGCGCCTTCAACAGTCGCCAAATTATGGAAAGAGCCTAAATGTCCATCAACTGACAAATGGATAAAGATGTGGTTTATATATACAATGGAATACTGCTTGCAATGAGAAAGAATGAAATCCTGCCATTTGCAGCAACATGGATAGAACTAGAAGATATTCTGCTGAGTGAAATAAATCAGTCAGAGAAGGACAGATATCCTATGTTTTCATTCATATGTGGATCTTGAGAAAGTAAACAGAAGACCATGGGGGAAGGGAAGGGGAAAAAATAGTGACAAGCAGAGAGGGAGGGAGGTAAACCACAAAAGACTTAAAAACAGAGAACAAACCGAGGGTGGATGGGGGTTGGGGGAGAAGGGAAAATGGGTGATGGGCATGGAGGAGGGCGCTTGCTGGATGAGCACTGGGTGTTGTACGTAAGCCAATTTGACAATAAATTTAAATTCACTTCAAAAAAAAAGAAACCTAGTCTTTAATGGGCACTCGGTATAGTTGAGGAAAGACTGTCTGAGCTTGAGGATATCTAAATAGAAACTGACAGAACTGAAAGGCAAAGAGAAAAACAATTGGAAAAAGAAAAACAGAAGAGAGATGCAAGTGCTGTGGAACAAGTATAAAGCTTATGACATGTCTGACGGGAATATCAGAATGAGAAGAGAGAGGAACAAAAGAAATATTTGAAAGAACAGTGACTGAGAATTTCTCCAAATTAGTATCAGACACCAAACCATAGATCCAGGAAGCTCAGAGAATACAAGCTAGACAAATGCCCAAAGAATTACACCTAGAGATATCATTTTCAAACTATAGAAATCAAAGATAAAGAAAAATCCTAAAAGCCAGAGCAAAAAAAACCACTACCTTACCTATAGAGGATGTAAGACAAGGATTACAGCTGACTTCTCAGAAACCTATGCAAACAAGAAGAGAGTGGAGTGAAATATTTGAAGTGTTGAGAGAAAATTAACCTAGAATTTTGTACCCTATAAAATTACCCTTCAAAAGTGAAACAAAAAGAAATAGTTTGAGTCAAAAATGTAAGTAATTTGTTGCCATTAAGCCTGCTTGCAAGAAATGTTAAAAGGAGTTTTCTGCAAAGAAGGAAAATGATATAGGCCGGAAACTTGTAACTACACAAAGAAAAAGCATCAGGGGGGCGCCTGGGTGGCTGGTGGTTGAGCATCCAACTTCAGCTCAGGTCATGATCTCATAGTTTGTGAGTTCAAGGCCTGGGTCAGGCTTTGCACTGACAGCACCAAGCCTGCTTTGGATTCTCTGTCTCCCTCTCTCTGCCCCTCTTCCACTTGCATGTTCTCTCTCTCTCTCTTTCTCTCTCTCTCTCTCTCTCTCTCTCTCTCAAAAATAATAAACATTTTAAAAAGTTTAAAAAAAAAGAAGAAAAAGCATCAGAGAGGGAATAAGGTAAAATAAATACTTTTATTTTTCTTAGTCTAATAGTTTGTTCAAAGTAATAATAATGCATTTGATTATATGTGCATACACACATGCTTCTATATGCTTGTTTAAAACTGAAATGAATGAAAGCAATGATATAGAGGCTAGGAGGGAGGAATTAGGATTATTTTATTCTAAAGTATTTGCACTACTCATGAAGTGGTAGAATATATTGTGAAAGCAGACTGGAATTGGTTGTAAATAGATACTGCAAACTATAGCACAACCACTAAAGAGGAAGTGTAACTGCTGTCCTTAGAACAGACAGAAAATGGGATTATGGGGGCGCCTGGGTGTCTCAGTCTGTTAAAGCGTCCGACTTCAGCTCAGGTCATGATCTCACAGTTCATGGGTTAGAGCCCCGCATCGGCCTCTGTGCTGACATCCAGCTCAGAGCCTGGAGCCTGTTTCAAATTCTGTGTCTCCCTGTCTCTCTGAACCTCCCCTGCTCATGCTGTCCTTCTCTCCCTCAGAAATAAATAAAACATTTAAAAAATAAAAAATAAAAGAAAATGGGATCATATAAATCACTTCATTAAAACCAAGACAGAAAAGGACTAGAAGACAAAAACAGGAATAAAGAGCATGACCAAAAAATAGAAAAACAGTTGCAAATATAGTAGATATTAATCCAAACATATCAGTAATCACTTTGAATGTCAGTGGCCTAAGTATATCAGTTATAAAACAGAGATTGTGAGGGCACCTAGGTGGCTCAATCAGTTAAGCATCTTCAGGTCAGGTCATGATCTCACGGTTCATGAGTTTGAGCCCAGTATTGGGCTCTGTGCTGACAGCTCAGAGCCTGAAGTGTGCTTTAGATTCTGTGTCTCCCTCTCTCTCTGCCCCTCACCTGCTCACATTTTGTTTCTGTCTCTCTCAAAAATAAATAAACATTAAAATTTTTTTAATAAAAAAACCCAGAGATTGTATCAGGTTAGATAAAAAAAAATCAAGATATATATTTTGTCTATAAGAAGCCCACTTTAAATATAGAGGCAAGAAAGACATATCATGCTAACACCAATTAAAAGAAAGTGGGAGTAGCTATATTAATTTCAGAGAGGAGTTCAGACTAAGAAAAGTTTTTAGGAATAAAAAGGGCATCAGATAATGATAAAGGAATCCTTTCTCCAAGAAGACATAACAGTACTTAACATGTATGCATATAACAGTGCAGCATCAAAATGCATGAGGCAAAAACTGTCTGCGCTGTAAGGAAAAATAGACAACTGTGCTATTCTAGTTGGAAACTTCAACACCACTGTTTCAGAAATGAACAAGTCCAGGAGACATAAAGTAGGTAAGGACATAGATGAACTTAACACCATCATCAATCATTAAGTCAGCTGCCTTATACCAGCTAACATTGTACTTATTGGTGAGAAACTTGACACTTTTTCACTAAGGTTCAACATGGGTCTCAACATTTATTGGATATCCTAGCTAATCCAATAAGACAAGAAGGCAAAATAAGAGGTATATGGATTGTGAAGGAAGATGTAAAATGGTCTGTTCAGAGGCAACATGTTCATCTATATAGAGAATCAGAAAAATTGACAAAAGGACTGGAACTAATTAGACTTTATGGGAAGGTTGCAGGATACAAGATTAATACGCAAAAGCCGATCACTTTCCTATACAGCAGCCATGAACAAGTGGAAATTGAAATTTAAAACTCAATACTAATAATACCCACAAAAATGAAATATTTAGGTATAAATATAAAATATGCATTAGAGCTATATGGGGAAAACTATAAAACTCTTGATAAAAGAAATCAAAGAACTAAATAAATGGAGAGACATTCCATGTTCATGGATACGAAGATTCAATATCAAGATGTCAGTTCTTCCCAACTCGATCTGTAGATTTAATGCATTCGCAATCAAAATCACAGTTAGTCCTTTTGTGGATATTATCACATTAAACCCAAAGTTTGTATGGAGAGACAAAAGACCTAGAATAGCTAGCACATATTGAAGGAAAAGAATGCAATTGGAAGACTGACTGCCTGGCTTAAAGACTTACTGTCAACATGCAATAATCAAGACAGTGTGGCACTGGTGAATCAATATACAGAGAAGTCATTTTTAACAAAGGAGCAAGGGCAATACAATGGAGTAAAGATTGGTTTTTCAGCAGATAGTGCTGAACAACTAGACATCCACATAATGAATGAATGAAACTTACAACCTTTACAAAAATCAAGTTGAAATAGATCACAGACCTAAATGTAAAATATAAAACTATAACACTTCTGGAAGATAACATAGGAGAAGATCTAGATGACTTTGGTAGGATTGTGTCTTCTTATATAACACACCAAAGACACAATTCATGAACTAAAGAATGGATATGCTAGACTCAATTGAATTAAAATTTTCTGGGGTGCCTGGGTGGCTCAGTTGGTTAAGCATCTCATCCAACTTGAGCTCAGGTCATGATCTCACAGTTTGTGGGTTCGAGCCCCAATTGGGCTCTGTGCTAACAGGTTGGAGCCTGGAGTCTGCTTGGGATTCCATGTCTCCCTCTCTCTCCCTGCCCCTCCTCTGCTCTCACCCTGTCTCTCTCTCTTTCGAAAGTAAACATTTTTTAAGTTTTAAAAGAAATTAAAAATTTCTGCTCTGCAAAAGACTGTTATGCAAAATGTACAGAAAACTTTTAAAACTCAATAAGTAGGCAACAAGATGACCCTGGGGTTGCAAGACCAACACCCAGTAATTAGCTTTGTGCCCGTAAGCCAGCAGTGAACAATCCACAAAGGACCTTGTAAAAGCAATTTCAATTCTAGTAACAGCTAAAAGAATAAACTTCCTTGGGATAAATTCAGCCAAGAAGGTTAAAGGCTTGTGAACTGAAAATTACAAAACATTGCTGAAAGATGTTAAAGGAGACATAAATAAATGGAAAGACATACTTTGTTTATGGATAGGATGACTTAATATTGTTTAGATGTCATTGGTACCCAAAGAGATATACAGGTTCATTACAATTGCTAGTAAAAATCCAACAGCCCTTTCTGCAGAAATGGAAAATATGATCCTAAAATTCATATAGAATTTCAGGTGGCCCTAAGCAGCCAAACAATTATGAAAAAGAAAACAGAATTGGAGGATTCAGACTTCCCAGTTTTAAAACAAACTTACAGTAACAAAAAGCATGTGGTACTGGCCTAAGAGTAGAAACACAGGCCACTGGAATAGCATGAAGAGTGGAGAAATGCACTTCTGCATTGTGGCCAAGTGCTTTTCAACATCGTACTAAATCTGTTCAATGAGGAAAGGATAGTCCTTCAGTTTATGTGCCAAGACAACTATATGTCTGCATGCAAAGAAACTTGGATCCCTAGCTCATGCCATATAAAACAATTTACTCAAAACAGATCACCTTAAATATAAGAACTACAACCATAAAACTCTTAAAAGAAATCATTGGGGTAAATGTTCATGACCATGGACTCTTAGATACGACACTGAAAACATAAGCAAAAAAAGAAAAAAATGTTAAATTGGACTTCATCAAAATAAAAACCTGGGTGCATTACATCAAAGGACACTTTTAAAGGAATGGAAGAAATCATCTGCACATCAGGTATATGGTAAGAGTTTGATACCCAGGATATATAAACAATTCCTACAGTTAAACAGCAAAAAGCAAACTATCAAATCAAAACATGGACAAATAACTTGAATAGACATTTCTCGAAAGAATGTATTTTAGTAGCCCATAAGTCCACGAAAAGATGTTCGGCATCATTAATCATTAGGAAAATGAAGTTAAAACCTCAAGATACCACTCCATTACCTACTAGGTTGGCTAAAATAGGGGGTTAAAAAGAAACAAAACAGGTATTTGCGAGCACTTTAAAAGTTTGGTGGTTGCTCAAAAAGGTAAACAGAGTTACCATATGACCCAGCAATTCACCTCCTAGGTACTGTCCCCTGAAGAATTGCAAGCAAGTACTCAAACTGATAGTTGTACACCCGTGTTCTTTGAAACAATATTACAATAGCCAACAGGTGGAAACAATCAAGTGTACATCAACAGATGGAGAAGCAAAATGTGGTATTTATGTAGGATAGAATATCGGTCAACCATCAAAAGGGAGGACTCTCTGATACATGCTCCTACATGGATGAACCTTGAACACATTATGCTATGTGAGAGATGCCTGATTAAAAAAAAACAAATACTGTATGATTCTATGTGAATGAAATATCTAGAACAGGCAAGTTCACTAAGATAAAGAGTAGAATCGAGGTTACCAGCGGCTGGGTAGAGTGGGTAATGGAGAGTTACTCTTCAGTGGTTTAGTGGTTGTAGAGAATTTCTCTTTGGAATAGTGAAAAAGTTCTAGAATGAAGGTGGTCATGGTTGCACAACCTTCTGAATGTAATACTTACTAAACTCTATACTTAAAATGGTTAAAATGGCAGAACTTTATAGTGTATGTGTTTTACCATTAATGTAATATCCATAAACCATTGAATTGTACGCTTTAAATGTGCAAATAGTATGATGTGAATAGTAGCTCAATAAGGCTGTTAAAAAAATACTTTCAGTTGCTGTGATCATATGCTACAAGGGCTTTTTACCTGGTGGTGTTAGATTGCTAGGGCTGCCACAAATCACCGCGCACTGGGTGGCCTCAAAAACCGGAATTTATTGTTCCGATTATTGCAACTAGATGTCCGAAGCAGTGATGGTGGAGTGATGATAGTTTGGGTTGCTTGGTTTACCTGTCATCTCGACCTCTGCTTTCTTTCTGTGTGCCAGATTGGGAGCCCATATTTCTTTTCATAAGGACACAGTTACATTGGAATAGGGCCCAGCCTAAGACCTCATTTAAGTAAAGACTTGGTAAAGACTCTACTTTTTTTTTTTTTCCCATTCTTACGGAGATATGATTGACAAACAAAACTCGCGTATACTTAGGGTGTAACATGTGATGTTTAGATATACATGTACATTGTGAAGCATGTACGAGGTAATTAACGTAAATAAAACAAGGTAATTAACATAGCCTCACTTTATTTTGGGTGAGAACAGTTAAGATCCACCCCCTTAGAAATCTAAAGTATACAATTCAGTCTTGTTAACTGCATTCACCCTGCTTCACGCCACATCTCCAGAACTTATTCATCCACATATGTGGAATTTCTGTATCCTTTGACCCACACTCTCCCCTTCCCTCACCCTCCCAGCCCTGGGCAGCCACCATTCTCCCCTCTGCTCCACAGAGCTTCACTGTGTTAGATTCCACATACAAGTCAGATCAGACAGTATTTGAGAACATATTTTAAAATATGATCATATTCTAAGGTACTAGTCGTGGTTAGTGCTTTAACGTGAATTTGGGAAGGATACAATTCAACCCTTAACACATGGATTTTGTTTCAAGTTAACACTTGAAAGTGCGATACAAGCTCTTACACTCATTACCGAACTGTCACAAACATAACCTTCATGATTATGGAAAAATATCCACTCATTCAAGCCTCTGCTATTAAATATCTTTCACCTTTGCAGGATTATCATTACCATGAACACTTCTGTGCACTGCTTTTTTTAAATATTATTTCTTATAACAGATGCCTAGAAATGAAATTGTCAGATCACTTCGAAGCGCTTGATATGGGCCAAAAAATGTTGAAAGTAGAAGAGGCATTTATTTCTTGCCTTATTAGTAGACTGTTTATTAATCATATTTTTTCTTTGTGAATTACTGCTTTAAGTCATTTGCCTTTTTAGTTTTATAATCTGAATGTTTCTCTTACAATTCCCTTTGCATAGTGAAAAAGTATATTTCTTAAGTATATTTCTTAAAATATATATATTTTCTACTACTATATTAATTTATCATTTGCCCTTTTTTTTTTTAATGTTTATTCATTTTTGACAGAGCATGGGCAGGGGCGGGGGACAGAGAGAGAGGGAAACACAAAATCCGAGGCAGGCTCCAGGCTCTGAGCTGTCAGCACAGAGCCCAATGCGGGACTCTAACTGACACGCTGTGATATCATGACCTGAGTTGAAGTCAGACACCCAACCGACTGAGCCACCCAGGTGCCCCATATCATTTGCCCTTTAATTTTGGTCTTGTTTTGTTTTCAAATTATAGGACGTTTGTTCTTATTTTTTTCAGTGTTTCTCTTACTGCTTCAAAGTTTGGCCTATCCTTTGTTCAGAGTTTGTTAAGTATTCAGTTCTGCCTTTTCTTGCATGTTTTCTATTGGGTTTAAAAATATTTAACTCTAGGGGTAACTGGGTGGCTCAGTTGGTTAAGCATCTGACTTTGGCTCAGGTCATGATCTCACAGTGTGTGGGTTCAAGCCCCGCATCAGGCTCTGTACTGATAGCTCGGAGCCTGGAACCTGCTTCCATTTCTGTGTCTCCCTCTCTTTCTGCTCTTCCTCTACTCACACTCTGTCTCTTTCTCTCAAAAATAAATAAAAACCTTTCCTTAAAAGTTTTATAGTATGTTTTAATATCGGAAAAGAACATTCTTCTCTCTCCCTCTTTACTCCTTTTTTTCCTCCAAGATTTTCTTTGGCGTTTTTCCAAGTAGATTTTTCCTGTGTCCTGGGAACATCTGACTCCACCTGCCACCCCCATTTCCCATAGTTAATTTTTTATTATGTTTATAAGAATATAATTTGAGAAATAGTAAATACATATACATTTAATCTTTTCTTTCAAGTAGTTGATATTTTTTCTATATTGTTTCAAGTCTTTTAGGTCTTTTATAAAGACATTTCCTTTCTTCATGTAATTTTCAGATAAATTACTCTCTTGTTATTCCTCACATGTCTCTATTAGTTTCTAATAATTTTTGTTTGATTTTTTTTAAAGCAGTGAGCTTTTTTTTACTATGTTCTATCCTTGCTCACTCCACTCTCCAGAAGTACTGTGGATTTGTGTTTATCTTACATGCAGATGTTTTACTCAGTTCTGCCACTTTTTTGTGGATTTATTTACATTTTCTGGGTGAAGAATTATATGGAAATTATAGTGGAATTATAGTGGTTGTATCTCTTTCCTTTCTAATCATTTCTTGTGACTATTGCACATGTTACTTGGTCAACCAGAATATTTAAAAACTAATGCTGCAAAATAAGAGATCATGGAAGACACCCTTTCTGTTGTTATTATTCCTAAATCTTTTGTGTGTATTTCTGGGGCTTCACCAGTAGGCATTTTGTCTGATAGCTGGAAAAGGGGTACTTTTTAAGTTAGGAGAATTATTTCATTGCTTTTTGTTTTATTATGGGACTTGGGGTGGTATTTGCACTTGGTATTGGATTTTATTGAATACATTTGGGCATGGGTACCTACTGAGATTATATGGGTTGATTTTTTTTTTTACATTTATTAATAAATTTACTAATACTAAATTACCTTCAATACCTGTCAGAAGACGTGTTCTTTTGTGGCAGATTGTTTCTTTTTTACATATGGTTTCATTTCATCAGCGTTTGATTTCAGTTTCCTTACACCCTCATCAGCAAGTGACTTGAGCAAGTCTTCTTTCAGCGGTATCTCTGTCAGCTCTTGCCGTCGAGGCAGTTGAAACTTGAGTGCGTGCTGCAGCTCTCCCAGCAGCCACAGTGTGCGAGGCAGGGCAGCAAACTGAGGTGTTCTTGAGGTGATTCTAAAAGGGAATAGGTAAGTGGTCGGTGCCACAGATGTCGGTGTAGACGTCGTGTTTGTGCAGATGTGTCCAAGACAGACTCCGACCCGCGTGGCTCTCCCCACTTTGCCCAGGGTGGGTGCGCCAGGCCGCCCCAGACACGGCTGTACATCTGGGTCCTGCCCGGGGTAGGCACAGCGTGAGTAGGTTTTTAGTAAACGGTTAACTATTCCAGTGGATACCCCAGTCCTTTCTGCAACCCAGTGGACATCTTTGGTTTGTTTGGGTTTTTTTTAAAGGTAGGTACCTCAGATGTGAGGAAGTGAGGACAGTTTTCTTTCAACTATAAATCAACTACTATTCACAGTTTTTCTGCCCTTAATACTATTTTCAAAAACCAGAGACAGTGTCCTCCAGGGTATAATTCCCTGTTGTCGCTAAACATAAACCCAGGTTTTTTGGGCTTTAAAGCTTTTCTTGTTGATGACCTGGAAACGTCGATAGCTTATAACAAAGTCATAGAAAAGTTTCGTAGCTCAGGGGGTCTTAAATGGTAATGACCTCTGTCTGTGTCTGTTTACCCTTGAGCACCGTCTGGAAGAAACTTTGGACTTTGCATTTTCCTTTCACCTTATTACTGAGAAGATACTTCATCCTAATTTCTAAAAGGGCAGCTTTCAACTAAATTTCTCCTCCCTGATGCCCTACCTGAATGCCAAGAGGCCTCTCATTTTTTCCAGCGGCTGTGAAGATGTTTGTTCAGACCTTTGTCCTTCTCCAAGGACCACTGGAGAAGCCTCCTTTCTTTCCTTTCTGTACATTCTAGCTCTCTCATCCCCCCCCCCCAAATTTGTGTCTTCTAAAGACACAAACATATTTATAATGCTTTATTGGCTCCACATCAGAACTAGGGCGTGGTTACATTTTTCCCTCACTCCATACACCAGCAATGATTGTGTATAAATGAGAAATTTAAATATAAGCCAGTAACTATATAAGTACCAGCAGAAATTCCAGATACATATATAATCTTGCTAGGAAGAAGGCTGTAAAGTACAACATTAAGGGAATACGTACTGATGACGATATTTGCAATCTGTAGCTGGCCAAAGGTTAATAGCCTTAATAAAGAAAGATTTTTTTATGCGATGATGTACAACAACAACAGGTATATAAGCAGTTCTTTATGTTACAGAGAGAAGTTATTGTTTGATATTTTGTTATTCACATTAGATGAACCACTTTTTTGTTATTACTTCTATAGCAAAAACAAATTACTCACTCACCAGGACTGTGCAGCATAGAGCATCAGCAAGAGATCACCAAACTAAAGACCGATTTAGAAAAGAAAAGTATCTTTTACGAAGAAGAATTGTCTAAAAGAGAAGGAATACATGCCAACGAAATTAAAAACCTGAAGAAAGAACTTCACGACTCAGAAGGCCAGCAACTTGCTCTCAACAAGGAAATTATGATTTTGAAAGACAAATTGGAAAAAAACCGGAGAGAGAGGTAAGCATCAAGTTATTTCCCCCTCCCGTCAGTATCTCATGACCGCCAGCGGTGTGTTCAGGGGCTGGAGATATGCAGGCGGCACACGCACCCCAGTCTTCAAGGAGTCCTTAGTCCTCAGTGCACATACTTGGTCCTCAAGGAGCCCAAAGTCCACGTTAGCAAACCGAGAATGACAGCGGGTCGGGAGAGCAGACGGGATGTGCAAGTGTAAGCGGAAGGGCGGACGCAGCTGTGAGGCACGAGAGGTAACTTTGGAACGTCGAGGTTTTCTGGACTAAATTCTATCTGACACCAAAGAAATAGAACTTCTTTAACTGTGGGAGGGAGTCCAGAGGTAGCAGAACGGGCTGAGATGGGGAGGAAAAGGGGAGCGCAACACATCCCGAAGATCAGGGCTGTTCCCTGCGGTGGAACCACAGAAAGACAGATGAGAGCGTGGGAAGCGGGGCTGGGGAGGGAGGTAGCGGCAAGGTCGTGAAGGAGGAAGGAATTGGGACTTCGTGCCGAGGCCGCTGAGGGCAGGTGACGGAGCGGTGCCCGTGGTGCCGTGCAGAGCGAGACTGATGGGAGCAGGTGGCAGGGAGGACCTGTTGGCCAAGACGAGCAGGCCCGCAGGAGCTGCCCGGGCGGGGGGCGGCGGGGGAGGAGGGTGTGAGGTCCAGGAGGATGTCTGGCCCTCCATGGCCACTGTGGAGTCTGCTGAAAATTCTCTCTCTCCCTTTACCTCTCTCCCCCCACACATGCTTGTGCGCTCTCTCACGCACTCTCTCTAAAAAAAAAAAAAAAGAAAAGAAATAGGTAGATTGATCCCATCTATATAGCAACTCCGTGTTTGAACACTGATTCCCCTTTCTCCCTAGGTGGCTTCTACAAAGTCTGTTAGAACTCTTTTTGCCTCTAAGGGTGAATCAGCTGTGCCCCTCAGAACTATCACTTTAAATAAGTTTTATAGGTGGCACCTGGGTGGCTAAGTCAGTTGAGCTTCTGACTTCAGCTCAGGTCATGATCTCACAGTTGGTGAGTTGGAGCCCTGCGTCAGGCTCTGTGCTGACAGCTCAGAGCCTGGAGCCTGCTTCGGATTCTGTGTCTCCCTCTCTCTTTGCCCCTCCCCTGCGTGCTCACTCTGTCTCTCTTTCTCTCTCAAAAATAATAAATAAACATAAATAAATAAGTTTTATAATATTAAGTTTTTGCGTGTGTGCATATGTGTGTAGGTAGGTAGGTACATACTTAGGGAAGAAGGAAGGAAGGGCTGAATGTATCGCGAGAACTATTGGAAATGTCACTGAGGATTTGCTGCCACTCTTGAGCTGAGAAGCTCAATGGCGCCCATGTGTCCCCCTCTTTGCCTCCACCCCACCTTTCCCCATACTTGGTGGTATGTATGCAGCCACATAAAGCAAGCGCAGTCATGAAGTCTTCCAATCACATTTGCCTTCCTCAGAGTTTCAAATGGAAAACAAAGTAGATGTTGTTGGGCAGACAGACCTATGAATTAAAAGAAAATGATTGTAACTTTTAATTTTGAGGGGGCAGATTGGGAGTTGGCACATTCAAAATGGTGCAACTTTTCAGAGTGAACATGGAACGGCCTCCAGTCTGGGATATCATCGTTTTATCCTTAACTCACTTCCTGTTTTCTCCTCTTCTGTTTTGAATTGTGTTAGTCAAAGCGAAAGGGAAGAATTTGAAAATGAGTTCAAACAGCAGTATGAACGAGAAAAAGTATTGTTAACTGAAGAAAATAAGAAACTGACAAGTGAACTTGATAAGGTGAGTGATACAGTCTGACCTCCGTTCCCTGCACAGGCGCTAGATGTCCAGCACAGTGACAGAAATCGTAGGCATGATCTTATGCTCGGTGCACCACTTGGGTTCAGCATCCTTCTTAGACACGAGGACTGCTTGCATGGCTCAGGTGGGGTCTCCTTATGCCTGCCCGTGCAGGCTTGCTTATCTTATCGTCGTCTTTGCCCCATTTATTTGTTGAGCCTCTCCGCTTCCTTTCACTCTCCATCTGTTCTCTTTTTACTCCTTCCTCTCCTGTGCGTCGCTTATTCTGTCATGGCTGTCGAAGTTAAGCTGGCCCTCGGCAAGCGCAGGAACAATTAGGCCACCCTGGAATGCTTTTGACAACCATGAGATCATGTTCATGGTGGAGAACTGCTCATAGCTACAAGTCGTATCATTGGAAGCCAGAAATCCGGAGAAACCCACTCTGCCTGTGGGCGCCTGGGGGCTTAGTCTGTTAAGTGTGCGACTCTTGACTTCGGTCATGAACGTGTAGCTGTTGCAACATGGCCAGGCAAAATCTGTCTTTCCTGTCCTTCCTGCAAATGTCTAGTTGACGTCACTCACAAATTAGTTGGACAGGCTGTCAGAAGCAAGGATAATCAAAAAAGGTGTGTTGTAGGAATTGGCGGAGATGTCGCATCTGCCAAAAGAAATTTCAGAAACAACTGGTAGGCTTCTGGCTATGCCCACATGAAGAGACTGATGAATCCTCTCAAGAAAACATTTCAGGGTGGACACGATTGTGAGAAACAACGATTTCGAAGCCCTGGGAAGTAACGAGAGGAACTCGTTACATAACTGAGTTACATATGTAACTCGTTACATAACATCGCCGACATAAATGAAGGAACATCTGACCAGATGGGGAGACGTACTCCGTTAATGGGCGAAAGACACAGATGAGGAGGAAGCGTTTGCAGATCACTTATCTGATAAGAAACATATTCAAGATGGAGGAAGAACTCTTAAAACTCAATAATAAGTAAATACAAACAACCCATTGAAAACAATGGAAATTTTTGAATAGACATTTCATGAAAGATCTCTGGGTGACAAATAAGCTTGTGAAAAGATGTTCGGTGTTGTCAGGAAAACAAGTAAAAGCCACGGCCACATGCTGCTCTTCACCCTCAGGAATGGGCTGAATCCATAGAGTGACCATCCCTGCTGTTGGCAGGGACACGGACAAGCTGAAAATCCTACATGCATGTAGGCATGGAAGGTGGTGCAGCCACTTCAGAAAATAATTTCAAAAATCCTCAAAAAGTTTAGCATACGCTTACCACATAACCCAGAAATCCTCGTACATATTCATTTAAAAGAATTTAAAAGAGTCCTTTTCAAGACTTGTATATGAATGTGCATAGCATCATTCTTCACAATAGCAAACCACCAGAAGCAATACACATGTCCACCAACTAGCACCTGGGCAAGTAAAGTTTACTACTATCCATATGATCGCACAGTACTCAGCTGTAGAAAGGAATGGATTTCTGATACGTGCAACACTGTGGTTGAACCTCAGTAATATGAGGAGGCATTACATTTCTAGGAAAAGCAAAACTGCAGAAGCAGAAAACAGATCCGCAACGCCTGGAACTCAGGGTGGGAGCCAGGATTGACTGCAAACCAGCACAGGGGAAGTTTCTCGTACTGGAAGCGAACCAGAACGGGATTGTGGTGATTGTCACACAACCGCTTAAATGTATTAAAGATCATTGAACCATAGTCTTGTAATGGATGAATGTTATTATACGTGAAGTATACCTCAGTAAATCTATAAAAGAAAAGAGCTAGTAAAGTACGTTTTCAGATGTGAGTGGCACCCCTTGAGGTACAGAACTTAAATCCCTTCTTAATACGCAGATGAGGGTGTGTGTTGGCCTTGATAGCTTCTCTGGACCCCATTTCGTTCTGAGAAGACCATGGACATGGGGTTAAACGGATTACAGCTGCATTCCCTTGATAGTGGAAGAAATGAAACCGCACTATGACTCGTGCCGGAACTGTCTATCTCTCACAGAAGACAGGCCAAAACGCACGCGAGAAAAACCCTGGGTCATTAGGAGAATTCCTGACATATGTAAGTGGAGGAATTGACACGTGTGGCCTGTAGCCACATCCGGCTCTCAGACTGTTTCTTTATGACCCATGAATTAAGAAGAGTTTTTACACGTTTAGGTAGGTTTTTCTAAGAAGAACAAGATGTGATGGACACCATGTGTGACCACAAAACCAGAAATACGTACTATCTGATGCTTTGTGGGGAAGTTTGCAGACCCCTGACTTAGAACATAGTTCTAGCCTGTGTTAGAAACTGAACGAAACATACACAAACATACACACACGTATGTGTAAAGATACTAAGTATAAGGAATTTGCTTACCTGATTATGGAGGCTGACAAGTCCCAGTACCTGCAGTTTGCAGCCTGGGGACCTGAGGGCGCCTACGGTATAGTTTCCGTCTGAGTCCAAAGGGCTTGAGAACCAGGAGGAGCTGCTGCTTGAATAAGAGTCCAAAGGCAGGAAAAACGGTCATTGCGGCTTGAAGACGTTGAGAAAGGAGGATATTGACTCTCTCGGGTCAGTCTTTTTGTTCTTTGGGCCTTTGGGTGATCGGGATGGGCCCACTGTGTTAGGTAGGGCAGTCTGCTTTAGTCACTCCACTGACTCAGATGTTAATATCATCCAGAGGCACCGTCACAGACACGCCCAGAGTGATGTTTGATCACACATGTGGATACCTTGTGTGGCCCAGCCGGGTTAGCACATACAGTTAACCATCACCTGGCCCCTCCTCTCCACGAACCTGTAAATAGCTCTTCTAGGAATGGGGCGCCTGGGTAGCTCGGTCTTTTGGGCGGCTGACTTTGGCTCAGGTCATGATCACGCGATTCATGGGTTCAAGCCCTGTGTCGGGCTCTGTGCTGACAGCCAGCTCAGAGCCTGGAGCCTGCTTCGGATTCTGTGTCTCCCTTTCTCTCTCTCTCTTCCTCCCTCCCTTATGCTCTCTCTCTCTCTCTCTCTCTCTCTCCCTCCCTCAAAAATGAATACATTTTTTTCAAAAAAAATGTTTAAGTAGCCCTTCTAGGAAACACTCATCTCCTTCCAGTTGAGTAATCAAAAGGAAATGAACACTGCATCTCTATAAAACATGCCAAAAGCAAGACAGGAATCCTAACTAACGCAAGTTGAGACCATTTATCAGAGAAAATGTAACCGTGAGATAAAAATTGAATGTAAGTATTTTAT
Organism: Crocuta crocuta; assembly: GCF_008692635.1. Classification (NCBI taxonomy): domain Eukaryota; kingdom Metazoa; phylum Chordata; class Mammalia; order Carnivora; family Hyaenidae; genus Crocuta; species Crocuta crocuta. Next base: position 2,452,224 of record NW_027532592.1, read on the forward strand.
CATAAATTTTTAAAAACATATTAAAGCAGGAATTTTTGCTTCTGACCGGGACAGATTAATTTGCATCATACCTACCACCTCTCCAAGAGCTGGATTTCTTTTTTAATTGTTTTCGTTTCCCACCGTGTTTGTCTGCAGCAAGGCATTGGAGAGATAGGAGGGCAGCCTTGTTTACTGACCGAGATCCTACAGAGGAGAGGACAGGGAGCTGAGCCAGCACTCAGTGCTTGCCCTTGAGGCATTTGCTGATGGGAAAGCAGTAGCTGACAGGCCAAGAAGCTAAGCACAGTATTCCAGGGTCTCACGGGTCTGGAGAGAGAAACATAGGCTTTCGGTTGGACTCATTGAAAAGCTACACTTTAGGAGTAAGAGTGAACCGGAAAGAGATGAGAGCTCTCAGTGACTGAAACCTAGCCTCCAGGTAATGCAGCACCTGACCTCTCTTGAGTCTAAGGAAGAGGATATTATACAGAGCCCCAAATTACCTCTAAAGTTTTCATACAAAACATGTGGCATGCATTAAACAATTACCATGCACCCCAGGAAGTACAACTACATCACTGAAAACCAAGAGTAGAAACATAATCGCAAAAACAAAATAAGGAAAGAAAAAATGAAAAAAACTAGACAGTCCCTATAAATAAGCCCACATAGGTTCCCGTGGGCATTTTCATAACTGAAATTTTAAAATAACTGTATGAGGGGTGCCTGGGTGGCTCAGTTGGTTAGGCGTCCGACTTCGGCTCAGGTCATGATCTCACGGTTCATGGGTTCAAGCCCCACGTCAGGCTCTATGCTGACAGCTCAGAGCCTGGAGCCTGTCTTCAGATTCTGTGTCTCCCTCTCTCTCTCTGATCCTCCCCTACTCATGCTGTCTGTCTGTCTCTCTCTCTCTCTCAAAAATAAATAAAACCTTAATAAATAAATAAAATAACTGTATGATAGAAAATAGAAAACGTGATGAATTTCAGCAGACAACTGGAATGTATATAGAAGAGTCAAATAGCACCTGTATATGTAAAACCTAAAATAACCAAAACACCCAAGAGAAGATTTTAACAGCAGATTGAAAAGAGCCAAAAAGAGCGGATAAGTAGAAAAAAAAATTCAGACTAAAGCATGGGTAGAGATTAGAAAGGATGGAAATACATAAAAGAGGACAGAAACCTAGGGGACATGCCAGAAACATCTGACGCACAAATACCTGCTTTCCCAGATGGAGAGGACAGAGAGACCATGGCAGAAACAGTATGTGAAGAGCGCATGGCCCATAATTTTCCAAAACTTAGGAGAAACATTTAGGTACAAATTCGGGAAATGCCACTAACCCCAAACGTGATCAAGGGAAACTAAATCCCACTCAGGGACATCAGAGAAAATCTGCTAAACACCAGCAGCCAAAGAAAACCCTAAAAGCTGACAGAGCAGAAAGTCACATTATATTCAAATGAGCAAAAGTTAAACTGAACAGTGGCTGACTTCCCAACAGAAAAAAAAAAAAAGATGAAATCAAAAAGGAGTAAAAACAGGGAATAAAAAGGAATGACATTTTCAGAGTGCTGGAGGAGAATTGCCAACCTAAAATGTTCTCTACAGGGGAAAAAAAAGTCTTTCAAAAATGAAAGCAGAAATCGAGACTAGAAAACTCTGCAANCTGAAACCAAAAACGAGTAAAAACAGGGAATAAAAAGGAATGACATTTTCAGAGTGCTGGAGGAGAATTGCCAACCTAAAATGTTCTCTACAGGGGAAAAAAAAGTCTTTCAAAAATGAAAGCAGAAATCGAGACTAGAAAACTCTGCAAGACCAACAACCTACTTTTATCAACAAAGAAATTAGAAGAGAAATAAGAGTTGTGGAGGGGAACTGCTGTGGACTAGAATGTTCGCGTCCCTCCAAAATCCCCATGTTGAAACATAACCTCTGATGTGATAGGAGGAGGAGGCGCTGCCTGTGAGAGGGGGAGCCCTCGTGACGGGGTTATTACCCCCATGAAAGTGACCCCGGAGAGCCTCCTCACGCCTCCCACCTCATGAAGACGCAGCCAGAAGACGGCCATCTGCGAACCAGAAGCAGACCCGCCAGACACTGAATCTGCCGGCACCTTGATCCTGACTCCAGCCTCTGGACTGTGAGAAATAAATGTCTCCTGTTTGGACCACCCAATCTCTGGTATTCTAGAATGGACTAAGAGGCTGTAAATAAAAGAGACTTAAAAGATATTGGGAACATTTAGTTCATAGCAACACTCTCAACAATAGCCAAAACATGGAAAGAGCCTAAGTNAAAAAAGATATTGGGAACATTTAATCTGTGTTTACTTGTTGGCAACATGGTTCAATTTAATAAGCTGTTAACATATTTTTGATCTTTTGAGGTAACTGGAAATGTGAACAGTTAACTACCTATGTGATGATAATGAGGAAACTCATTAAATTTAATAATGTGCTTATATTTTGAAAGAGCAGGCCTTATTTGAAAGAGATATGCACAGAGATAGATAAGACTAAAATTACAGATGTCTGGTATTTGCTGCGAATACTAAAGGAGGAAGAAGACCAGATACAAATAAAATGGCTGACATCGAGGTGCTAATTGTTGATGTCAGGTGTGGGCTCACGGGAATTAACTTACACTGGCCCGTTTTTTTATGGGCTCGAAATTCTTTCTAAGATTTTATTTAAAAAAGAGGATGACCTAGAGATATTTTCAGATCAAGAAAAAAAAAAACAAACGCAAGAGATGTTGTTACCAGTGGAACCTGGGAAGTTTGCAGGCAACTAGAGAAGGTTTGCCCACGGAAGCGATTTAGTGCAGGGAGTAAAGGAAAAGCAAAGGCAGGAGGAGAAAACATTTGATGTTTCCAAATTCAGTGACCAGCAGGGTGCATGGTCAGAAATCAGGGAGACAAGCATCGTTTCGTGGAATACGGGGAGTTATCAAATTTAACAAGAGGCGTCTGGGCACCTCGCAGTTCTGTTCCTAAAACTCACAAGTGTCTTAAAACTGCCTTTCAGCTCACCGCCTTGTATGAGAACTTAAGTATTCGCAACCAGCAGTTAGAGGAGGAGGTAAAAGACCTAGCAGACAAGAAAGAATCCGTTGCACATTGGGAAGCTCAAATCACAGAAATCATTCAGTGGTGAGTACTCTCTTAAATGGGTTTTTGTGGGTGATTTTGGACGTAGTTGGTGAGAATTCCACAAAGTTAGTAACGTGGGTGGGGTTTTTTTCTTTTTTTATTACTTTGAAAAATAAGTTTCCCTGAGAAGCATCATTTTCTACTGACTTGTCATTGAGTACTGGTCCGTGTTCGTCTAGATTTTCAGTTATTCTCTTTTCCCCAACTGTAACAAGTATCCGCATCGCTTTCCACAGCTTCGCTGAAAACTGGTGTTTCTTAAGAAAAGGTAATTCTAAGACAGTTGGTCCTTAAAGAACTGAAGAACTCATTCACTAGCTATAAAAGTTCCTTTCTAAGACCAAAATTGCTGTTTGCGATTATTTTAAGAAGCAGATAGCCTGGAGAGGAATTTTGAGCCTCAAGACTTTGTGCCACCACTTTCTTTCGTGTACAACAGACTGATTCACACATGGCACCATAAAAACCTCAAATGGTCACAGGTTCATAGTATCAACTCTTGTTTCAACTCTTAGGATTTAATTTGGAATAATTACCTTAGTAACTTTCACATTATTTCATTAAGCGATTCTGGCATTTGTAAAAATGTGAATATTTCTGTAGAACATGAAGAAAGTTGAATCCAACAGGGACTTTATTTTCTAATGAAAATAGGTGGCTTCACTTTTTATATTCAGCCTTTTAATTCTTCTTGGCACATCATGGATGTTAAATTCGTCTGAAGACAAATAGTTTCTTTATGTATCTATAAACCAGTCATTTCGTGGGAATTTTTTTATACTCTTATTTTGGTTCTTTAAGCATGTTTTTTCCATTTTCCTACCTTATGGCAGATTAGTACCCTCCATCTTAAATGAAATCAGAAGTGAATAAACACTGTCTTTCTAAGAGATCGTACCCAAATGACTCCAGTATTTTGATATAGGCTGAACTACAGAACTCTTGTGTTCACTCACCTTTGGCTTATGAATGTGACTATTCAGTGAAATAAATGAAAATGAATTTCCATTTCTATTCCATAAATGAATAAATTTCCAAACTGTGGAAGTTTAGTTGTGTTCCAAACAGTTAATAATTCATTACTATTTAATTTATGTCCTTGTCATCAAGTCTACATTTCTGAAGCAAAATCATCCTGATTTTTAGCCAGCCTTATAATATCCAAAATTATGGGCCGCCTGTGCGGCTTGGTTGGTTAAGCATCTGACTCTTGGTTTCGGCTCTGGCCATGATCTCACAATTCACGGGTTCAAGCCCCGCATCAGGCTCTGTGCTGATTGTGGAGCCTGCTCAGGATTCTCTCTCCCTCCCCGTCCCGGCCCTCCCCCACTCGAGTGCACACATGCTCTCAAAATAAACTTTAAAAAATAATACCAAAAACTAGGAATCTTAGTTGCTTGAAACTGGTGGTGCCAAAAGCCAAAAAACTATGACTCTTCATAGATAGCTACATTATCATGTAATTGAACTTACAATCAAGCCGTTGCTAAAAATGACTTTACAGAAAACGAAGATGATCTGGCCAAAGCCAGAGTTCCTAGACTGCTGATCTTCTCTAGTGACTGGCAGGAGGAGTTCATGTGGAATGGGAAGTGGTTCCAGTAAAGGAAATAAGCTTTAAATGTGGACTCTGGAAAGGGTTAGTAGGGTGAAAGTTTTCACATGATACCACAAAACACTCATTTTAGACTTTTCACATTCAGGTGAAACGTGCAGAAGAAATCAGGAATGCAAGCAAGTCACTTTACATAAAAGCTGTTATGTAAATATGGGCTAAAATATTAGCTAGTTACTAAATACCTAATGGAGTAAAAGTAAAAGACCTACTCCATATTCTCAGACTTCTCACCTACTTGAAAGTAAATCTGGGATATTCTGTTCGTGCTTAAGAAGGTCAGGAGTCTTGGGCTGTTTTGAGTTTTTCCATTTGGTGTGTTAAAAAATGAAGTGATGCTGGGGGCACCTGGGAGGCTCAGTCAGTTAATCGTCTGACTTCACCTCAGGTCATGATCTCACAGTCTGTGGGTTCGAGTCCCTTGTGAGGCTCTGTGCAGACAGCTCAGAGCCTGGAGCCTGCTTTGGATTCTGTGTCTCCTCTTCTCTCTGCCCCTCCCCCGCTCACTCTGTGTCTCTCAAAATAAAGACATAAAAAAAAGTGAAGTGATGCTGGAAATAGAAAGATGGCATAACATTTAAAAGTTTAAAAACGAATGTGACTGGATTTGGAGATTAGTTACAAGACTTACATGTAAGTTGCCCTGTGAATTATACTAGACCTCAGACTGGGTGCCTAAGAAAGTTGGGGGTAATCCGTTGCACTTGTGATGTATTTTCTGAAAACCCTGAGGTTAATAGAGTCCTAAACCTAGGCTGACTGAATTGGAGATTTCATATAAAGCAATTGCAAATAAGACAAGTAAAGTTACCACCACACAGTTACCATGAATACTAGGTAAGAATTTGACCTTTATTGATTTATAAGAAGGAGAGAAGGTTTTGCAAAGGATAATGGCATTGATTAGATGATGCAGTAGGAGGACAACTGTCTATACTGGTGTTGGGATGACAGGGAAATTGGGGGTAATGAACAAATGGAGGAGACATTCTGGGAGAAAAATCTCTAAGACTTAATTACAAATGAAGGACAAGAGATGACAAAGAATTAGTGCTTCTGAAATTCTGAGTTGGAGAGCTTAAGAAAATGGTGGTATCATTGAAGTAGGAGAGTCAGGGGAAGAAACCAACTTTGAGGAAGATAAAGTCAATTTTGATTGTTTTGAGACTGGGCTCATCTTAAGGCATCTGGGTGCAGATTTCCAGTATGCTTTTGGAAAGATTACAGAAAGGTCAAGGTTAAACATACACATTTAAGGGTTTAATTTCTAGTCAGTAAAGCCATTGACATTGTTGAGATCTTTATAAAGAGAAAAGGAAGAAGGATATATGGCAGCATACAGAAGACAGGACAGCCAGGAAAATGTTTTCATAATCAGCAAAGAGTTTCAATAATAAAACTTTTATTCCCCTTTATTTACACTCACATTATTTGAAATATCTCTCATTCATTAATGTTCACTTGTGTAAAGTAATAGCTTGTACTGATTACAACGTAGTATGTTCCAGGCATTCAGCTGAAAATTCACTTGCACAGTGTTCTCATTTAGTTATCCCAACAGTCCTGCGAGGCAGGATTATTATTCCCATTTCACAGGTGGAATAAGAGAGAGCTAGAAAGGGTAAATGACTTAGTCCAAGTCCTGGAGCTGATGAGCAGTGACCTAGGATTTGAACCCGGGTCCGTTTGACTCAGAAATCAAGTTCTTAGTCACTCTACCGTGTATGTCGTATTTCCTCAACATTTTAAGGACTGTGATTTATATATCTTTTCCGTCTCCAAGTATGACCCCACATAATAGTACTAAAAAGTATTTCTAGATTAATTACAGTAAAGAACTTGGGAAGAGAAGACTGGATATGCCAGAAGAACAAAACAGATTGAAACTGGACTTTTGTAGTTGAGTTATTTTAATAAACTGTGGTTTCAGCAAAATAGTTGAGTAGAAATCAGACTTCAGAGAGTATGTAGGAGCGAGTGAGGGGTTAAACACTAGAGTAATTAGATACGAGTTGTATCACCATGAGTGGGAGAGGGACGGGGACAGGGACTTTCCCAGATGAGGAAAGGTCCTTACGTGTTTAAACCAGCCAGTGGAAATAATGAAATTGAAAACATAAGCAGTGATAGAGAAGGGAATTATTTGTACATAGCAATAATAACTGGGAATCGGAATGCACTTAAATGATTGAGGCAAAGAAAATATGAGGGACTTGCTTATGAAACTTAAGAAAAAAATTAAGAGAATAAGCGTGAGTCAACTTATCCATATGGCCTAGAAGAAAGGGCAAGACAGTGTTGAGCTGGGGGAAGTGAAATTTTAAGGATTTTAGGTTGTAAACAGACAGCAATGATTCTGAAAAGGAATTGTTGTAGGACACCCAGGGCTTTAAGACAGTAATGAATTTCAGCCAACTTGAATCTTTTCCCTTTGATTGTTATTTTATTGACCGTTTTAGAAAACAGAGGAGCTTTATTACAAGATAACCCTGATTTTCACAGAATATTCTACTTTAAACTTTCTAAACGTAATGTACTTCAGTACATGTAAAAAGGATGTTTGTTTTCATAAGATAAAAGGGCAGAATCCAATTAATGAGAAATCTTCATATTCGTTAGAAATCATGTAAGTGTGTATGTGTTTAATGTTAGATTAAAAGAGCATTAATTCTGTGGCTCGAGGATGAAATTTTACCAATTTATCAGGTGTAAGTAATTTGAACTTTCCTAAACGTGACCAGCTTTAATTTGTAGATAACAAAACAGTTCAGCAAACCTTTTTGCACTTCTTTCAAAAGCAGGGAAGAAGATATTGAAAGAAGATATTTAAGAATATATTTAAGTTGGGGAAAATGATGGGGTGCCTGGGTGGCTTAGTTGGTTAAACATCCAACTTCGGCTCAGGTCACGATCTCATGTTTTGTGGTTTTGAGCCCTGTGTCAGAGTCTGTGTGTTTCTCTCTCTCTCTCTCTCTCTCTCAAAATAATAAAAATTTTAAAAAAAAATTTTTAATATAAATTGGGGAAAAGAAGTGATGGGCATCAAGGAAGACACTTCTTGGGATGAGCACTGAGTGTTGTATGTTAAGCGATGAATCACGAGAACCTACCCCCAAAACCAAGAGCACATATACCCGTGTGTTAGCCAACTTGACAATAAATTATATTTTTTAAAAAAAGAATATGTTTAAATCTTTATCACTTCCACCTGTTTCTTGTAGGATGCTTTAGAAACGACATCTGTCTCACCAAAGTGTTTCTGTTTGTTTTACTTTTGTGCTTCGGCCGTATACACGTGTATTCTAGGGTCAGTGACGAAAAGGACGCACGAGGCTATCTTCAGGCCTTGGCTTCCAAAATGACTGAGGAGCTGGAAGCCTTAAGAAACTCCAGCCTGGGTGCGCGAGCAACCGTAAGTTCTGCCGTTCTGCGGGGAGAGTTACCGTCTTGGGTGGGTTTGTCTAGGCCTACCGTGAAGTTTCTCACAAGATATCAGTGCGTCCCAAGCCTTGGCCGGTTTGGGAAATCGTAACATCACTGTCTACCCGTCACTTGCAATGGGTAGCCGTTATTGGTAATGACTATGAAAAATAAACCCCTCTGTATGTGAATCTACGCTTATTTCTGAGTTTAATGAAAAAGGATATATCGTCACAAGTCGTGTTTCAGTTGTATTCTGTTACTAGAGAAGGACAGTGCTTTTACGCAGTTTCCAAGTGTATCTGCTGGACCGAATTTGGACGTCGGAGGTAAAGTAGGATGGAAGCTGAAAGCAGTGCTGTCGTTCGGTAGGACATGCCCTGGAAGATGCGTCGCTTTGCCAAACTGGACATGTCGGCGAGACTGGAGTTGCAGTCGGCCCTGGACGCGGAAATAAGAGCTAAACAGGCCATCCAGGAAGAGCTGAATAAAGTTAAAGCCTCGAACATCATCACAGAATGGTACGGTTGGGTAGCAGACTCTACTGGAATAATTTTCAAGTTGGCCTAGAAGTATTTGGGGGAAAGTTCTATGTTTTTTCCTCCCTGTCCCTCTACCAGAGATCTTTTACCAGTGGAGGTTCTCTTGATGAAGAATTTAATAACGGTAAAGTTATTTTAATTACAATTATTTTTCCTGTTCTTTTATGTACTAAAAAAAAGTCCATCCTCTCCACAGCCTGAGACAATTACCTGATAAAAACATTCCTTCAATCCTCAGCAGTGGAGCAAATTATGCTCTGAATAAGTAAATGATAAAATGAAAATCTTAATTAGAAGGGATATCAACATGGTTCAAGAATAAGTCCATATCGGTGATACAGAGGAGCAATAGAGAGTTCTTGTTACAAATCAACACATAAGTAGAAAAATCCATTTGATCCTGGAAGGCGAAGTCCCAAAGGCATTCGATCATGAAAAGAAACATAGTCCCATAAATTCCGTTTGTAATGGTATGAAGCCTTGGTGCTTAAACTGTAATCATTCACATTCTGAATCCAGTCGGAGGTCAGGCACCCAGCACCCCAGCTGAATGATAAACTCTCGTTATCAATAATCCAGACGTAAATTAAGTATGCTCTGCTTAAATGTGCTCGTGTGACATGGCAAATGGAAGAAAACATTTTCTGGAGCCAGTGAGTGGATTCTGGCACAGAGAGCTACTGAGTGCCACCCTCCATATTATCACTGGACCCAGTGTGAGTCTCTTGCCTGAGACGCGGGACTGTGGGCAAAACCAGAAACTGTGGACGCGCTGGTGAAAAGGCTCCACTTTCACGGCTCTCTGTGAAGGAGTCCAACAGAATTCTCAGTCTAACCTTTAGTTTTAGGACATTTGCAAATTTAAATCATTTGGCTCCAGGTCAGCCTCTTCTATAAAAGGCCAGATTCTAGGTATTTTAGGCTTTGTGGGACACATTGTCTCTACTTGCTCGGCTCTGCTGTGGCAGAGCAAAAGCAGCCAGAGACCATCTGGAACGAGTCTGGCCGTGTTCCTGTAAAACTTTACTTGCACAAGAGTAGGTGACCGGCCCGATTTGTCTGTCCCACGGTGGTTTGCACGTCCCCGATCTGACGTGACGTAACCCAAGAAACTCCAACTGCGTACTGACTGCAGGATGGCTTACTGAGCAGTGGTAAAAATAATGACGCTTTTCCTTTTTTTTTCCCCTTATTAAAGTAAACTGAAAGACTCAGAGAAGAAGAACTTGGAGCTACTATCAGAAATCGAGCAGCTAATAAAGGACACTGAAGAGCTTAGATCGGAAAAGGGTATGAGTATGTGTTTTGCCTCCGTCAGGGCTTATTCTGTTACAAACACATTTTATTACACGTGCATCAACATGCTGTGTCGGTTGGAGAGTTCACACGAGCAGCGCTGGCACTCACCGATGGATGCGTGTATGCTCACGTCACACACACACACACGCACACACACGCGTGTGCGCACTAGGCCGGTCCCTGAGTCATTTTATTGTGCTTCATATACATTGTTCACAGTCTTCATAGTAACAGGAAAACTCACTTTGTCATAATTTGGACGGTTTTTCCATAGCCATGAAGTAGTTCACAAGCCATATTTTGGGGATTGGAAAAAAACTGTTATTTTTATAACATACTTTATGCTGTGTTCAGATGTTGTAGGAGACTCACTTCCAGGGTACTTGAGGAAACAGTGTATGAAGTAACTGGAGATTAATCCCGCATTAAAAGCAATTCAGTGACGAAGTATTTTGGCGCCTCATTGTTCCCTTCCAGGTTTGGCTCTTAAGCTGTCCGCCCTAGGGGACTTCTCAGGATTATTCCTGTTTTCTTGAAGGCATTGCCTGAGCATTAACGTGAACAGTAACTTACAGTGTGTGGGAGCTCTGTTACAAAGGGACTTCTTAGACTTTCTTTCCATCATGTGGGCATTCCGAATGTGAAGATTTAAAAAAAAAAAAAAGAAATTCAGAGTGTTATTTCTCAGTGAAGGGATCCTCCTATAGGCAGTTATTAGCAATCTGCCGTCCTGACAGAGTCAGCATTCCTGACTGAACAGCCAGCTAATGAACAGCCAGCTAATTAATGTTATGCTTACATTATGTCACGCTTCCCTCTGACTTCTCCGCCCTGGGACGCACACTGATGTTAAGGTGGTTGGGTCTCTGCATCTGCTTTTAAAATTGTGGAGGAAAGAGAGGGTATCACGTGAAGGACGGACGTGAAAAAACCATGAAAAGTAGCGGATGTTCCATACACTTTCGTTGATGGAATTTCCTAGTGAACAAGAAAGGAAGGAACCCAGAAAAAGCGAATGAGGAATTCAGATGGAGCACAGGGCTTCTCACCAAAGTGAGACTGAGGCTGGTTTGCAGACGTGACTGGTGGAAGGGAGCTGCATTATTTCGGGAGCAGGAGAAAGAGAATGTACGGGACAAGAAGGACCTGTAGCTCTAGAAGCAGTCTGTATAGAAAAGATGCCGCGCAGAGTAGGACTCTGCTGTCACCGATGGCGTCACATTTAGCCTGCATCTAAACTTACACAAGAAATAAGTTTATTGCATTTCTTTATGACAGCGTGTTAGCCCGTCCCTTTTACTTGGATTTTGAGCATTGTAGAATAACCAAATTTCACTCTATGTTGTAACATAATGTACTCTACTACTTAAATCGTATAATGTGATGTTTAGATGACAAGGCCAAGGATTTTTTTTCTGCTGTGCCTACTAGTGTATCCCAGTTTCTAGATGGGGTTTGTTACCTGAGGGGCTCTCAGTAAATGCGTACTGATTGGGTGAAATTCTGAACACGGAGCCTCATCTGGCATCCACGGTGTATTATCAGAGATTAGTGTGAAAACCGCACAACTGAGTCGATGTAACTTCTGAAGGATAAGGAACTGTGTGCTTGATTGTGTCCGCTTTTTTCTTGCTGGTATTTATCATTGCCTGTCTATTTTAAGAATTACCTTGGAAATTATGCATTTAAAGTTAACGTCATGGCGAAGAAATCTGCAGAGACTTTTAAAACTTTACCTGAGAAAACCGAGGGTTTGAGTTCCTCGTTTTGTCAAGGAAACAATACCTGAAAATCAGATTGAGGCCTTGACGCAAGAGTTTTCATAACTAAACACACTTGTTTTACCACCATATTATTTTCTTGTAAGAGATCGTGTATGTTAGTGTGTATCGTATGTGCGGTAAGTGTTTCAAAACAGAACTCTTGTTTGAATACACATCAGCTAAGGAAAAACAGATATCACCATATTTTAAAGATTTCTCTCGACTCTACCACGATGTAACATGTTTCTAATAAGGTGCTCTAAGGGAAAAGAACGAAATTCGAGAACTCAAGTCAGGAAACAGGAGTGTCGTGGAGACTGATAATAATCAATTGTTAAGTGATATTTTCAAGAAACACCAATAGAGGTTTTTTTTTAACGTAGAGTTAATAGGTTGAGCAGCCTTAAAATATGGTAGTCTGTGAACAGCTCTTAAGAGATTCAGACAGGAAAGGTTATCCATGAGAATTAGTTAAAGTTTTTCTAGTTTTAAAAAAAAGTTGCTGCTTGTCTTCTAGGTATAGAGCACCGAGACTCACGGCATTCTTTCTTGGCATTTTTGAATACGCCTGCCGATGGTGCGGATCCACTTGAAGTAAGTACTGAGCTGCTCAAGTATTCCTGCCATCCCTTTCAGATTCACTTTGTGATTTCAGATTCACTGGCGGTGAACCGGCTTTCTCGCTTCCCACATAAGAGGACCTAGAATCTTCTGTAAACAAAAACATTTTAAAAGAGAATTATGTTCTGTATTCTTACAGAAACTGCGATCACATTTGCATTTAAGAAAAGTCTAAGGAAGGTCTAAATATGAGAGTCGTGAGATTTAAATTTCATCCCTTCCCTTGAGAAACAATAAATGCAGAACAAATCCTGACTTTTGAAATAATGTTGATACTTTTGTTTTTGCTCCCAAGCACAGAGCCACAGTGAGAAAACAAAAAAGCAGTGAGAAAGGTCAGAGCTCACGATAGAGCAATGCTGGTTCGAACTCCAGATCAATTCTGTTTTTGTGGGAGTTTACGATAGGAATGCTTTTTGTTATGAGTATTAACATAGTTTTTAAGAAGATTTCATAATAATGAAATAGTGACTGTATGGCTGTCATTCTTTGGTGCTTAAATTCTTTGCTGGGGAAAAAAATTTATAAAGTATTATTTTTGTCTCAGAAAATTTAAGTTAGTGATTATATCTCTATTAAACAAATAATCCTGTATCTCTGTGCAGAGCGCTGTTGTAGGTGCTGGAGATAAAGTAGTGACCAAACAGACCAAGCCCTGCCCTCAGAGAGGTTACATTCCAGTGGGAACAGTTAGAGGCAGAGAGAGTCCATTCTCACTTCTCAAGTGCTTCATTTAATTTGATTATGAGTGATCTGCCGTGCACTTTGTTTTATTACACTTTGGGTACAATCTATGCATTGTATTTCATTGCTTTGGGAAAGGGAAAGAGTCTTTAAAAAAGTAATTACTGGATTTCTAAGTTTCTTGAGAAAGTGACAATGATCGCTTTTCTCATTCATTTATTTGAATTAATGTCATTTGCCTTTCAATTGTTTACAGAATTTTTGATTTCCTATTTGTTCTTATTAAACTGCTTCATCCATATTTTCTATTTTTTATTGCTGTATTCATTAAATAGGATTCCTTTTCTTCTTCCTCATCTTCACTGATTGAGTTTTTGGATGACGTAAGTCTTTGATTTTTCAAACCATCAGTGAATTGAAGAGTTTTGCCTAGTAATGCATTCAGTTTTAGAAATATCACACCTGGTAATTTATTTGTGGGACAAAATTTGCTTCTTTCTTATCTTAAATAAACAAAGAGTTTATTAAATGTCAGAAAGTGAATATGTACTTTGAAAAATGCTTTGGCTGTCAGAGAATCTGTATTCCCTTTCACTGGAATGAACACTGGAATGCCGCCTGTTTGATGATTGTCACTGTGTGGCTAAATATATGAAGGTGCCCATTTTTCTTTTCATTTCTGTTTCACGGTCCCCTTTTCAGCATTTTGCTATTTAATTTTTACATTAGTTAGAAGTAAACACCTGGTAGTAAAATCAGAAAAAGTGATGTTTTATTAAACCTTTCAGTAGAATTATAACATAGTAATTGAGTACATACCAGTTTTTAACGCTGACAGAATTTCTCTTCTCATGTGGAAAGTGATTGTAATTAACATGTGCTACATGCACTATTATCGCTGTGTCTCCTAATCTGTAGATTTGATACTTTAGAAGTCCCGATGTCATTCACTCTCTTTGCTGAAATACCACCTGTCCGTATTCTCTCGGTTCCACATTAGATGGCGCAGAAGTCCCTGTCATAAAGCATTTCAATGTCCTGTTGAACATTTAACCTTTCTAGAAGCTGGAAAATAAAATGGGCTCATATGCAGATGTTCTGCAGGGAAACGGTTTTTAAACCTGGGGCGACTTTTAGGTTTTCTTTTTTTGTGTTTTGTTAAACATAATTCTTACACTCGGAAGAGTACTTTGCATAATTTTCCACTCAAGAAAACTCTTGATGTAGGTTTAAAAAAATTTTTTAACTGATTTTTTTCTGCCTTGGAAATATTATACCAAAGTGTACTATTTTCCATTCTGAATGGAAACTGTTTCATTATTCTTGAGACGGTCCTACAGTGTAATAAAAAGAGAACTCTTTTGATGGACAACAGTATTTCATGTGATCATCTACTGTATGTTTTACTGTACTAAAATATGCACGCTGTTATTTCCATCGAAAATACCATTCACGAAAGAAAATGGCAAGGAAGTTTGAATAAGTTCTTTTAATCAAGGTTCCTTCTGTTAGAAAACCGTTTCCATTTTTTTCTTTTTCTTTTTAGTTTTTTTTTTTTTTAACATTCATTTTTGAGAGAGAGAGAGACAGGGCGTGAGCAGGGGAGGGTCAGAGAGAGAGGAAGACAGAATCTGAAGCAGGCTCCGGGCTCTGAGTTAGCTGTCAGCACAGAGCCCGACGTGGGTCTCAAACCCAGGAACCGTGAGATCATGACCTGAGCCGAAGTCAGATGCTTAGCCGGCTGAGCCACCCAGGCACCTCCCACTCACCTCCCTTCTTAGTTCCCTTCTGCTTCCTTTCTTGTCCAGGAATCCGTTGTCACCTGACTGTTGCCTTAGCCCTCTAACCACCTTCCCCACCCCCACCAGCACAGGTCACTGCGCCTTCCCCCCGAATTGTCAAGTCACATCTCCGCTGTGCGGTCATTTTTATACGTTGGGGACGAGGCCAGCAGTGCACTCCCCTCTCAGACACAGTTTGTATTCTTCCCATTTTACGGCCTGAAGCTCTGTTTCTGGCTGATAAGTATGACCGCCCTTCCGGAGTCCTCATTCACTCTGTCTGCAAGGCCCTGGGAGGATGAGGTCTTGAAAAATGGTGTAGGCTCCTCAGCACGATTGTTCTTTGTGCCCACGCCCCTCAGAGTGTGATGCGGAGGGCGCCCCCTGCAGGGAGCAGACTCTAGCCCTGAGCTAACCCATATGACTCACCCTCCGGTCATTCTTTTCTGATGTCTGTCTCATTGCTGCAGAAGAGAAACAGGTCACCTTGCGGCCCTGGAACTTGAATCTGCAGCTGCAACATGTAGGTTCAGGAAGGGACAGAGCCGAGACTGAGCAGGGTCGCAGAAAGCACGTTTTCTTTGGTCCACACACCGTTGACCTTCTCCATCTGCTCGCAGTGGCCTAGTGACCTCATACTGACCTTTGGTGGTTTTTGTTGTTGTGGTGGTGGTGGTGGTGGTTGTTTTTAGCACCAAACCACCCTTCCTTCCCTTCCAGAATCATCGGGGGCTTCCTTGTGTTCAAACTTGTAGTGAACACTAGAATTTGGGGCAGTTTGGGAAGGCACTCGGAGCAGTCGGTTTCCCTGTAAGTTACCCAGTTTAGACAAGCCTTTCTCTGTGAGCAGAGCTTCTAGGAAGAGCAGCCCTGACAGAAGAGAATTGTAAATAGGTTCCTTCCTTCCCTCTGATTGAGGGATTGAGGCCACGCCTGCTTCTGTGAGTCCGGAGAACTCAGGTGGGCTTTCCTACGTGTCGAATCAGGAACTTCTAAAAGAAAAAGGAACTTGGAAAATACTCAGTGGGTGCTTTTAACCATCTGTCACTGCATTCTCCCATTAGTAAACTGGACGAGTTGCTGTCCCATTAGTGAAGTTTCTGGACTCTCAGTCTCCGGGGACGTAGGGAAGTGGCAATAACGGAGTACGTACGACATTGCTCAGGGCAGATAGAATTAATGTTAATGTTCACAGAAACTGACGTCACTCTAACCACTTGGTCTCTCGGGTCAGGCGTTCCCACGTGTGGTGAGACACGAGTGACGGCAGTAGAAGGGACACCAGGGTAACCTCATCTTCCCTTTCAGCCCCACAACCCAGGCTCACCCTCCAGGTCCCAAATGGTGAGGGATGGGTGGAACTCGGCAGCTTGGCCTTTCCCTCGTCTGTTCCCTGCATCCCAGGGGCGAGAAGTCCAGGGATGACCAGACCTCACCTACAAACTTCCCATCGTGCTCAGCGCATTTTCTTTTCAAGCAAACCAAAACTAATACCTGGCTTGACCTTATTAAAGGCAATACTAATTTTGACCGTATAAATGAGCCACGTGTTCATTGTATTTGGTAAACAGATCGTCATTTATGAAATCTGTGCCAGATATGTTTTGAGTTTTATTAAATTACAGTTCTACACTCTGTTCATTTGGGCCAAGTTCACAAAAAAATGGGAATTGCCCGTTTACCTGGCAAATGAGAATTTGCCAACTTGCTCTCTGGAGGCTGAGTAGACCAAGGAATCAAAGGTCAGACGTAAAGGAATAGAGTTTGTACGAACAGTCCAACTGTCTGGTCCTCACTGATCCTGGTTTCTTGTATCCCGGAAAATCCCAAGAAGCCAGCAGCTAGTTCTTCTCCTCGTTTTGGCCTCATATTAAAATCTTGCTGAGATGTCCTAAAATATTTAATTTCCCCCCTGCCTCCTAGCTTCTTTCCTTCATCTCTTGCGTTTAGAGATCTCTTGTCTCTCCCCTGGCTTATTCGATATTCTGTCATAACCAGTCACAGAGATCTGAGGCTTGGCCACATTGCGTTAGCTGTATCAGGAAGGCTGATCATTCATGAGAGTCGATGGAAGGCAGAATTTTAAAACCTACATTATCAAGATCTTTTAATCCTATGACCCAAACTAGGCCTCGATCCTTCTGAGAGATTCTGGCATTCCTGATATTTCCTCCTTAGGTTCTTTTTTTTAAAAACTTCCATCCACATATTAAATACAGCCCAACGTGAAACTGTCACATTTCAGGAGATTGTCATATGCAGCCCTTCCCTAATTTAGGCAGTATTGTATCTCCGTGATATATGTAAGGTCTATGTTACATCCTTATATGTGTAGGCAGTCTGGCGGGAAAGACCCCTGAGAGCCTGGGCTTTCTACCTTTAGTCTCCTATTTTAAAAGACCTTTGGAATTCATTAGCTGAGTCTCAAAACCTATAGGACAAAGTACTTCTCTTGGTTTCTTGCTTCCCTCCGTGATCAGCCTGAACATTGTGGTGGCGACTGAGAGACCCAGATGTAAAAGGCGTGGTATTAAAGGGTATATAATACATATGAAGGCAGCGTACTGGCTTCCAGTGTCCCCGTGCCATGAGACCATGCATGTCACTGTAGGAAACCGCAGTTGCGTGAGTGCGTAGAAGAGGGAGCACGCTGTGCGCTCCTGTAACTGTGTCATGAGGAAGCAGTCTGATTTCCCCTTCTCTGTTGAAAATGGAAAAACAGCCGTCTGATTTCTAGGTAACCACTTTGGCGAGAACGTTATCCCTGTGATTTAGTATCATGTGAGCTTGTACAGTGCCGCCTTTGACCGCGTGTTGTCTGTGTGCACACGCGGGTGGTTTTGAGAGACATTTGACTTGTTTTAATGTAGTACAATGTATTCACTTTGAGCTAGTCCTGCATTTTTTCCTGAATTCAGCACACTCGGCTCTGCTCTAGAAGCGCAGGGATAGCCAGAAAGTGAAGGATTCTCTGTGTTAAGCATTCTAGCACTTTCCGTGTGGTGTAGTACTATACTTCGCACAGTGGGAGCTCCTGAGATCAGTCAGATGGAGAAGTAGACGGTGAAATGCTTAGCGTCCTGGTAGGAAAAATAAATCCATAGTTATGTATTGCCCCATGTCAAAAGTGACAAATGCCATAAGCAATACTTAGGTTAAGTAATTGCAGCATTTCAGAATCCTTATGAAGGATTTTTAACTTGAGAGGCTTTATTATGATAAGCATATTACAGTATTTCTTGCCCTTAAGGATCCGAGTCTGATGGAAAAACCATACACGTAAATAAATAATTATCACACGATTGGAGGAAGCACAATAATAAAAGGTATGGACTGTATATCATAGGAGTATAAAGGGCAATACATGACTGAACTAGGCGGCTGCAGAAAGGCTTTCTGAAGGAACCAGTGCCTGAGTGGGGTGCTCGCGGACAGACAAGTGTGGTCCGCAGTGTGCAGGAGGAAGGTGTGCTAGTTGCACACTGGACGAATAACCGAAAACCTGCTTGAGAACCTGCAGGCCTTCTAATCCTGGCTCGCTGGTAACTCTTTGGGATGCAGCGTTCAAGTCCACCCCCACTTCCAGTTCCCTTGAAAGGCATAATCGTTCCTGGTTAGCCATCTACCAGAGTTGTACAGATACCACCGATAATCCGGAATGCTGCTTCTTACCCTTCCAAGTTTTCTCTGGAATCTTCTGTAGCTCCTGTAGATGCCAATTTATAAACTCCTTCCTCTAGGCCCCTCTGCAAATCCTGTACATCCCACCTCCAGCCTCCCACAAACCTCTGTGACCACACGAGGCCCATTGTTGAGGGCGCAGTGTAGTCCCCAACTTGTCAATACCTGGCCCATCGCAAACCCTCAGTGACTGTGAGGTTCACTTGAACATAGGAAATCGCCAGAGGTAGAGACGGTTTTTGGTTTTTGTTTTTAATAAGGATAGATTTTTTTAAATGTCTATTTATTTTTGAGAGAGAGAGAGAAAGACAGAGCACAAGCAGGGGAGGGGCAGAGAGAGAGGGAGACACAGAATCCGAAGCAGCTCCAAGCTCCAAGCTGTCAGCACAGAGCCCAATGCAGGGCTCGAACCCACAAACCGCGAGGTCATGACCTGAGCCAAAGTCAGACACTTAACTGACTGAGCCCCCCAGGCGCCCCGAGATGGTTTATGTTTATGCTCTGCTGGTAGTGCCTCACAGAGTTCCGGAGGCTTGGAAAATACTTTGATGCAGTTACTACCTACTCACTGTTATTGCGGTTTTTCCCTAATTACTGAATCTTTAATGTCAGAAAGGTGAAGGTCCCTTTTGATATAAGCCTGATACTAGCCAGGACGGGCAGTATCGTTGAAGTAACTAACTTTTTTCATTCATGAGCAGTGATTCCGAAGGCCTGATTTAGCTCTTATCCTTTGAGAGAATCATCTTTGAAAACAAGAAGTGTTTGGTAGGAAAAAGACCAGCTCATTAAATACTTTATTAAATGCTAACTGGCACTAAATCAGAATTGTTTGGATCCTTTTTGTTCGCCTGTTTCCAATTGCTACTTCCAACCTCCACAGGAAAGAAATTGCGCATCACTTGATGGAACGTCATCTCCCGGGTCCCTGTTTCCATGGGGTCCGCTGAAAGCTTATTGTCATCTTAGCCTGAGTCTTACGGGTGTTTCTCTGCTGTCCTATCCTCCAGTTTTTCCCGAAAATCTGTGTACTTTCAGCCTATCAGAAAATGTGTCTTTACGTGTATGTTGATATACTTTGTCTGTTAACGACAGCGGTAGCCATCGGGAGCCACGTGTGAGTATTTGTAACGTGTAGTATTCTCCTTTCTTTGTTGAAGCGCCCTCCACCGTCCTGCACTCCAGCTAGCAAAGGCAGACGTGTAAGAAACCCGTGCACCGTGTGTCCCCACCCGCCCCCTCCCTGTCTCTTACCCCCTTTGCCTGTGGTTGCAGAACACGCTGGCGTCCCCATGGTGTGCCCTTCCCTCCCGCCGCATGCTGTGTGCTGCTGCTCCCGCTGCCGCCTTTCCGTGTTTTCCTTTTTGCCTCTTTCTTTTCTGTTTTTGGCTTTGGCCGTGAAGCTTTAGGAATGTTCCTGTACATTTCAGTAACCAAACGACTCAAATTATAAGGTATCCTTTTCATTTTTATTAGGGAAGAAATTGATCCTAAAGCGTGCTGTCCAAATCAGTCATCTACAGAGTAAATGTAAATTCTCAGTAAGAATCTGATACAAGGAGTTATGTAGAGATTTCCTGGAGGTTTGAATTATGTAGGGAAAAACTTGATAATTCATATTATGCAGAATTCCAAAGAATTTGGGGCACGTTATAGATCTTATTGACTATAGTGTGACGTAAGTCCATTCAGCAGAAATCTTTGATAGATTTTTTAATGTAGTTCAAAGGAGTGTCTCTAAATATATTTATAGATTTGAGGCAATAATGTTAATAGTAAGTTGTTTATATTCTAAGATAGCTCCAAGATTTTTAAAAACATTGTGACATTCTTATATATGTACTGATAACCAAGTATAAGCCCCATCCTATGCTCAGGCTAGCTCAGGGTTTCTCAGGAATAAATGGGTTAGGCCACTGCCTCTCTCCTGTGAGATTCTGATATGCCCGGAGAGTGGGGTGTATTTGTAGAGAGGCCTCAATTTTCCTGAAGCAGCATCGACCCCAATGTCGTCATACACACCACACACACTCTCTAGTTGAAAAGCAGAGGGCTAGCTGTTGTTTGCTCTGGTTTTCATATGTGATATAAAATATTAACATTAAAAAGGAATGTCTGGTAAATAGAAGTTTTAAAACTTTCACCTGTCGGTGCTCGCTTCGGCAGCACATATACTAAAATTGGAACGATACAGAAAAGATTAGCATGGCCCCTGCGCAAGGATGACACGCAAATTCGTGAAGTGTTCCATATTTAAAAAAAAAAAAAAACTCTTCACCTGTCGGCCTCATAATCATTGGTATTGGTCAACCCCTTAAATTCAGAATTCTTTAGAATTCTTGGACTTGGAAAGAGCTACATTGTGGAATTCTCTGGTTTATAGAGAACATGGGAAATAGTAGGGTGGCTCGATAAACCCCCTAACCCTAGAGCACATGTTTCCAAACTACCGTTTAGTAGTGAATAAGCAGTTGAGATACCAGTGGTATGGCCAAAGTGACTTCAACTAGTACTTCATTGATCAGTGAAGTTTTTTGAAGAGGTTGCTGGTTCAACTGATTTTCTTATTATCTTGACATGTATAGAGGTAAAACCAGTGGGTGCTTGGGTTTATCAGATTCATCTTTGAGTATGTGTTAAGTTTATCATAAAACCTCCAGAAAGGAAGACTGACATGTTGTGGCCCAGTGACATTAGGTTCAAATCATCAGCCTGTGAATTGCCTGAAGGTTTAACTAGTTATAATCAGATTTTATTTCGCTGCTTAAAAACAGATTATATCTCACTTGCCTTGCAGACGTCTAGGGGCCCTGACCCAGAACACTTCTATGAATCTTGGAATAGGGAGAACTCTTTGAGGGAAATAGCTGTTACAAGGTTCCTACTATTCAGTCTCCATCTTCATCCTAGAGGATGTGAAGAAGCCTCATTGACTAGAGTCTACTGACTATTTCTGTTTGATTTTTTTTAATGCAGATGTGATAGTCTTGATAATCTGCTTCCCAGGCTTTCTGCAGTTTTTCCTTGGTTAAGTATCTGGCAAATCAAAAAACCACCGCTGAAAAGTGGTGATGTCTAAGATGGAACTGAGTGAAGACTTACCAACCATTCAGCTGGTCCACAGAAGCATCATGGGGGCACAGCAAGGGGCCCAGTGGTCCTGGGAAACAGAGGCACGTTACGGAAGGGACACAGATCGTTATCATTCCTAACCGTGGCCTTGAATCCGACAGTGGCATACAATTTTGTTACCGCCCGTGTTTTTAGACAGGCAATATGTAATACTTTTATAAATTTAAAATTCTTTAAGTCACTGTTAAATGTCATATAATTGAGGTATTACAATTTAAGGTTTACTGGACTTTTATTTCCAGTGTGCTGCAAAGCCCCATTCTTTAGAAGTGGTGTTAGTCAAGTAAGCATAGTATAAGAAAGATTTCTTACGAATACTGTTATTAGTGCCTGAACATAAGTGGTTATGGAAGGGTCCGCAGTGTTTTCATTAAGAGAAGCACTGAATTTTAGAGTATTCCTTCAGAGTTTAGAACAGAGATTTTCAATAGCTAACATGTAGCTTAACTTTCTGTTTTCTGAATGCATTTGTAAATTCTCCAGAGTAGATATTCAAACCAATATATTGAAAATAACGAGTGCCAATTTACATTGTTTGTAATTAGGAAGGTTGTACTTACTGGTCATTACCTTCAGTAACTTACTATTTGCTTTAGGATGATAAAATATTATATTTGCTATATCCCAAATGATATGTATTTCCATAATGCTATTTTTATCATAAGTTAAATTAACAAATAATTATATCACTGAAACTTTGAGGTTATAAAGTATTTCTAAATACAAAAAATTGGATTACTTTCCACTTTGTTTCCAAACTACTTCTAGCTAAAGGATGAAGATAATTGATAATAATTGGGGCTTTTTTCTGCTAACTTAGAGTTTTATATTTACCATCGCAAAACAAAATGTTAGATGTGAGCTTTTTTATTTAATCTAGATCAAATCCATATCATATATTGGTATCTTTTACTTTAAAACCAGGTTTCTTATGAGAATGTTTTGCTTTTTGTATCTGTTCAAATCTGTAATTATTGTTGGGGTAGAAAAGGCCCATTGATGCATAGTCAGGATGAGTTGTTTTAGTTGTTTTTATTATTTATCAGAAAACCATGCTGCATAATTTGAGGACTTCCTTCCCCTAAAAAATAAGATCTGATCCTAGGCGGGGAAAAAACTTCTTTGTTTTACTGCACTCCTCTAAAATAACATTTTGNTCATGACCTGAGCTGAAGTCGGACTGTCAAACGACTGAGCCCCTCAAGTGCCCCATTATAGACTTTTTTACGCAGCAGTGTTAGGTACCATGGATGATATTGCTGATACTCATTGAGTTTTCCTTTTTTCCCCCCAAACAGTAGAGCAATAGGTGAAAATGAGTTTGGAGTATAGTAGATGTCACTGTTGCCTGTTTATCAGAACAACTTCTGGAAGTATGTTTACTTAGAAAAGAGAATTAGTTAGCCAAAAACATAGAAAAAGAATCACATTTATACAAAGATATTCCTCATTTTTTTTAGTAGATTGCAGCCTAGAAATATTGAGTGAATCGCTTAAACTCTTCAGTTAAGATTTGTTTCCAAAATCTTTCTCCAGATAATATCAGAAGGTGCTGTCCAATTAATATTAGCTATTTTTTCACCTTTTTCTCCTTTTTATCATTCCTTCTACAACCATAAACCTGATTATTGAATTATGATATCTCTGCTCTTGGTGCATATCATGTTTATCAGCTTTTCCTGCATTATTAATTCAAGTCATTGCTTACATTGCATGCTATCAGTTTTTCAAAACACAGAGACTTTAACTTCCATGGTTTAAGTATATTATTAATGATTGTGTTATAACCATGATAATGGCTCAGAAGATAAACATAATTGATGTGCTGTTAATCAGTTGTTTTGCTGCCATGTTCTCTCTGAATTGTTGCCAGGTAATTATCAAATTAATTTTAGGCTATCTGCAAATCAGCCTTACAGTTATTGAGTATTATAAAGGCTTACTAAAATTAATTGCTTTTTATTGGATAGAACCATTAACTATAAATGTATTGATAAGCACGTAGTTATAGATAAAATTAACATCTTGAGAAACCAGGCCTGTTGGTTATAATGAACACTTCCATATAGAAAATATGTAAGTACTGTTATATTTTTCTTATCCTTCCTGTTAAACTTCTTTTGAGATGTTGTTTACACTGGCAGTAATCCAGAAAGGAAATGAAATATTTAAATCTATTCATCTAACAGGTGTTTGCTTCCAATAGCTTTTAGGAGATCTGGGGAAATTTTTTTTTCAGTTTAATATTCAAAACATTATTGCCATGAGTTTATTCATCTGTACCAAACTTTGTTCCTCATCTTTCCTAAGAAACACACTTGTGAAACATAAAGTGGTAATTTTTACGCTTCACATATTCATTCCTGTTTTTTAAAAAAATAAGAGTATCATCAAATAGTATAGTTCAACTTTTTAAATATACTCAATGCCATCTCAAGATACTACTCAAATGTTTTTACTTATTTTAAATTTTTTAAAGTAAGAACTACCTTGATTTTGTTCAGTCCCTGGAATTTATTTTTAAGAGCATATAGTTCCAAAAAGCAGGTATGGTAATTTTCATTGTTCTATGCTATTAGAATTGGTATTGGGTTAGTTTTTAAATCTAAATGTTTCCCCTTTTGAATAACCAGTTTTTATCTTGTGCAGCTAGGAAAATCAATTTAAAATCTCTCCTCATTCCTCTTGTTTTCTTTTTTACTTATGAGTAAAACTTGTGAGGAGAAAAAGACTTTTTCTAAGTGACAGTAATTCTAACGAGGGACGGAGAGGTATGTATTTAAAGCCTCTGGAGTTCCGTCAGAGTTACTAATTTCTGTCATCATGGATTAAACCCCGATAGCCTCAGTGTCCCGCTGTCATGAGGTCACATTTTCATAGGGTCAGGAAACATGATGGTAAATGTTTCAAGGACCAAGTGTGGGGTGGAAGCGGGGACATCGATTTTTAGGTGTGATGATTCTGTGATGTACACCCCCCGCCCCCCGGGGCACATACGACAGAACGGCTGAAGCCAGTGGGTTCTGATCCCGGCGCAGGGAAGTGAAGGTCACCAAGCCTCCCTCTCAGCCCCCTTCCTACAGGGACCCCCCCCCCGCTTTTGTCTTCCAGTCACTTTTGTGTGACAGCTCAGAAGCTTCAGTTTTCTTAAGATGACCCAGTTTTTTACACTTAGCAAAACCCCTTCTCGGATACTTCTTTAAAACTTTGAGAGGCGGGCGCCTGGGTGGCTCAGGTGGTTAAGCATCCAACTCTTCAGCTCAGGTCCTGATCTCACAATTCCGTGAGTTCAAGCCCCGAGTCAGGCTCCGCACACCAGGACGGCTTGGCTTTTCCGTTCCGTTTTCATTGAAGCCCTTCCCTGTGGGTTCTCATTCAGCTTGCAATTGTGTAATCTTACGGAAACTACAAGGAGGAGGTTTTCACAAAGGATGACCTTCCTGCCTTATTTCCAGCCCGGGTTTATGTTCCAGATCAGTGATTTAAAAGGAATACCTTTTCCATGACTGTCCCTGAGTAAATTTGTGAACTGGGCAGAAAGTGTCTACAAGCGTCATTTTCTTCCTTTTGCTCTCCTCTTCCTCGTCAAAGTTCACTGTCAGGAGAAAAAGATAATGTAACTCAGGCTCCATTTTCATTAAAGCCGTGAGTGCCTTTCCTGTGGAAATGCCTCTGGTACAACAAAACCCTGAATTTGAAGGCAAGGAGTGGGATTCAGGCCTGGATCTCCCACTCCGGTAAGAGGTGCTAGCTTTCTGACTTTGGCCGCTTCCCACACTCCGAGCTGGCGTACAGCCAGATGCTTCCGTTCGAGTGTTCCAGGTTTTAAACTACTGAAACACGTTCCTAGCTGAGAAGTACTTATTTACAGTCTTCAAGCTGATTGTTCTTTTTATCGATTCGCAGCGTCTGATCTAAGCGTTGTCCTTGCTGTACAACACAGTGGAAACCGATTCCCTAACCTCTTTTCCCGATTGCTTTCATTGCCTTTCACTTGAAACATGCAATCTTGATAATTCTGAAAATTGCCAGACAGAACCAGGCATTGATCATTATGCCCCATGAGATCTTCCATGCTCCATTTTAACCCAAAGCCTTTTGAGTCTCTAAAAATACTTGGTTAAAAGGGTACAGTGCGTGTAAGTGCTGGCATTTCTACTGCCACAGAATATGGCAGCATATTCTGTCACCCGCAGTCACAGACACAAAGCTGATAAGTGAGGTTCCTTTTCCTGCAAGGAATGCCTGGGAGGGGACCAGATTCCTTCTTACAAAGGCCAGAGTTATCTGGAATCTGCAGGATGTAGCTCTGTCAAGTCCTCGGGACTTGCTCACGTATAAGATTTGCTTTGTGAGACACGAACATTTCGTGGGGACTCCGCGTAAAGAACATAGAGTAGAGACCAGGACGCGGAGTGAGAGGCCAGCCGTGAAGACGGGAGCGTTTCGGCGCCTGTTGCTGCCTTTCGCCTTGTTCCCAGTGAAGGGGCGGCCTCCTGTGGATGACGCACCCCAAGGCGAATATTCACGCTGAAGTTCGTTTTCCTCTCTTCTCAAGAAATGTTACCATGACCATGCCTTCCAGAGATTTGCCACCAGCTGCACACTGTTTGAAAGTGATTTCTTGGGTTTTTGTGTTTCCTGACTTATCTTCCTAGACCGACCCCATTGAGGACACGTACGTACGGAATGCGAACGTCAAGGTTTACAGCCAGTCAAGGTCCACATCTCCCTCCACATCTAGTGAAGCCGAGCCAGTGAAGGTGCCTCACGGGAGCAGCCTTGCCCCCCAACCTTTCCCTTGTTGTCAGGAAAGAGGGAATCACAGAAACAAGTGAAATCTGACTCCTGTTTGAATCAAATATATTCTGGAATAAGTTACAGGCTGTTGGATGAATTGCATTATTATTATTATTATTATTATGTGAATAGGACTGTGAAACAAAAGAAGGAAATTGTCCCTCCAGGTTCAACCTAAAACAGACAAATATTTATTTAGTTATAAAAGTAGACTGTACCTTAAGTAGAGGACTCTGTGGAATGGAGGGCAGAGTTCTCTAAATTTCGGAACTATCAGATGGGGACCTCGGAGGTGCCCGGCAGCGTCAGGTGCCAGTCTCTTATTTTAATTCTTCTGATCTAATAAAATAGGCATAACTGACACTTCAGAGGTAGAGTTTTAAGGTTAAAATTGCCAGTGCCGGCCAGCGAACAGCGTATTCTAACCGCTCAGTCAGCAGTAGGCATTCAGCTAAAGCCCACCTTTCGGTAGAACACCACCTTAATGGGCTTTTTATTATTATTATTATTATTTTAATGTTTATTTACTTTTGAGAGAGAAAGAGAGAGTGTGAGTGGAGGAGGGCAGAGAGAGAAGGAGATACAGAATCTGAAGCAGGTTCCAGGCTCTGAGCTGTCAGCACAGAGCCTGACGCGGACTCGAACTCACAAGCCATGAGATCATGACCTGAGCTGAAGCTGGACGTTTAACCGGCCGAGCCACCCAGGTGCCCCTCACATTAATGGCTTTAAGCAGCCAGCTGGCCAGTTTTCCCAGCAGAGGTCATTTTCCCAACGAGTCGCCAGGCCGTCGTGCCTCAGTTGGTGCAGTTGGCTTGTCCACTCATGTGCGGCTCTGACTTTGCTCCTTTGCTCCCCGAGCCCTCCCCGGAGCTGCATCTAGCATCCAGGAGAAGCAGGCAGTCCGCGTGGGAAAGCTGTCTGAAATGAAGTGGGAGCTGGAGTTGGAGTTGACTTGGGTTTTTACAACCCTGTGGGAGACGGCCTTAGACTGCTTAAGTTGATGACACTTTGCTTTTTTTTCAGTCATTGTTTTGACTTTATACATTCTGACTGTTGAAATATTTCAAGCACAGAGAGAATAAGAAACACCCACACAACCACCATCCACAGATGTAGCAGATGTGTGGACATTTTGCCCTGCTCTGTTCCAATTTGTTTTCAAAGAAGGAAGACATTCCAGGCAGTTGAAACACCCTTCCCTACCCTTCCCCTTCCTCCTTTCTCAGGCAAGTCTGAAGACCCCGACATTGACGTACTTCCTCTTCATCGGTTTTGCGTTTTACTTCATTTATATCCAGAAACCATAAATGATAACATTTGCTTTACGTTTGTGTTTTACACAAAGGCCATCTGTATCTTCCTGTAACCGCTTTCATTCAACAGGATGCTTTTGAACTTTACTCCTGCAGATATGTGTCCATTTAGTCCACTCATCATCACCATAACGTCGTACTTCATTGTATGAATGTACCACAGCCATTTACGCATTCTCCTGTTGTTGGAAATTTAGAATATTTAATAGTATCCTGTTACCGGATATCTATTTCCAATCTTTGTTATCACAGTCAGTGCTGAAGTGAACATTCTAGTAGCTGTCTGCTTTTGCAAATGTGCAGAGTATGTTTAGCATATGTACCTGGAAGTTGAATTATTGGATTGTGTGGTATATGCATTTTCAACTTTAACTAGATTTTGCCAAATTATGTTCCACAGTGGTTGAACCAATTGTCACTCCCACCAGCAGTGTGTGAGAGTTCCCCCCTTTTCCCACATCCTCGCCAACCCTTGGTACTGCCAAACATTAACTTTTGCCAATTTGATGGGTATGGACTGGTATTTTTATTCTTGGTTTGCATTTCTATGACCTTAAGTGTTAATTCAGCATCCTTTTATATGTTTATTGACCACTGGTGATTTGCCTGTTTATGTCTTTTGTCTCTTTTTATGTTGAATTGTTGCTCCTTTTGTTTTGTAACTGTTCTTTATATAATCTGGATACTAATCCTTAGCTGGCTTATATGCACTGCAAATTCTTCCTTCTCGTCTGTGGCTTACTTTAAGATTTTATTTGGTATCTTTTTGTCTTGCAACGGTGTTTATTTTAAAGTAGTCTTATGTACCAATCTTTTCCTCTGTGACTCCTGTTTTTTTATGCCTTTCTAAAGCAACTCTGCCCTGTGCAGCATTTATAAAAGTTTTCTTTCATATTTTTTCTATAAGTTTAAAATCCTTTATTTTAACATGTTTAGGACCTTAAACTGAAATTGATTGTTACAAATGATGTGAAATGGGGTTCCTAATCTATTTTTCTCAGGGGCGCCCAGGTGGCTCAGTCAGTTAAGTATCCTACTCTTGATTTTGGCTCAAGTCATGATCCTCATGGTTTGTGAGATTGAGCCCTGCATCTGGTTCTGTGCTGACAGCATGGAGCCTGCTTGGGAATCTCTCTCTCCCTCTCTCTCTGCCCCTCTCCCACTTGTTTGTGTTTCTCTCTCTCTCTCTGTCTCAAAATAAACTTAATCTGTTTTTCTCATATGAACAACTGTCTTATATTTCCCCCATCAATTTGTAAACTCTCTCTGCTTTATATAAATTGATCTGTTTGGGGGTTCTTTTTTCTCTTCTGTTTTTTGTTTGTTTCTTTTGTTTTGGTCTGTTCCTGCACCAGCATCACATTGTCTTGATTACTGTAACCCTGAAGTCATTCGCCTGGTGTGATCAGCCACTCCCACCCACCTTATTCTTCCTTTTCTTTTTTGACCCTTTAGTTTTACATATGACTTTTATGATCAGCTTGTCACATTCCATGTGGGGCTTTTGATTGTCATTGCGTTGAATGTATAGATTTATCTGAGGAAAATTGACATCTTTGTGATTGGGTCTTTCCATCTGTGAACATGATAGGCATATCATTTAGATGTTCTTTTACATCCTTCAGTAGAGTTTTGTTATTTTCTTCATTCGTTGACTTATTATCGCTTGTTAGATTTGTTCCTAAGTGTAGGGACCTTAAAGATTTTGTTGGTAACTGTGAATGCGATCTTTTCCAAATATGCATTCTTACTTGGCATTGCTGGTCTTCGTGAACTCTGTTAATCTTGTCTCCAACACCCTTACTTCACTCCTTTTTATTCAAAACTTCTCTTGGACTTTCTGTGTAAATTCTAATGTCACTTTCATTTCCTATTGTTTTCTTACTATTATATGGGTATTCAGTGTTCGTTTATTTCTCATGTTTACCTTTTTAAACATGAATTTATAAATAGAGTTCAAAACTTTTTCAAGCTACTTAAAGGTAAATTAAATTTAAATTAAAGTTAACCTCACAGTTAAGCAGAAAATTCTGAGAAACTCAATTCCATTCTAAGGTTATAAGGCATATAAAATATTCTTTTTAGTTTGCAAAGACAAAGAGAGACCATCTGTTTTTCTCTTAACATTTTAGAATATTCTGTAACTTTATTCAAAGCTAGCTTTTTCCTCTTCTCTGCTTGCTTAGCATCCTCAAGTGAAGTAGTTCTTCATACCTTTTTTTTTTCTTCTTTCCTAATTAGGTGATGTCTCTTTTCCAGTAAAATCACTGGTTCCTTTCATTAAAAGAAATATCTTACACTAATACTCTATAGAATAAAAATAGGACTTTTAACTTTTAAATGTGTATGTTAAGTTCTGAACTCCAATAATATTAAATAGTCTGGTTTCCTTCTTTGGAAACTGATTTCTGCTCAGAATCCCATTAATCAGTCTCTTACTCTTTCTTTCTCCTTCTACATGCGTGCGCGTGCGCGCACACACACATCCACTGAATTGTGTTCCATTGTGTATGTAACATACATCCTGTCATAGAAGTTAGGAGTTAAAAGACTTCTAAATATTTTGATTATAAATCCTGCTTTAAAAAACACAAACTTTTAACAATTAATGGGCATTTTCAGATGAGTTTGAAAATTAATATCTTCATTTTTATGTAGACTACATGCTGTGCTGTTTTTGTTTTCTTCTCTGGGTTCTCTTTTCTTTTTAAATCTCCAGACAAATATTTTTTTGCTAATTGAGCACATTTCATTTGTAGACGTTGCAGGCTGAAATTTAAATTTATCAACAGTATGAGAATTTTAGCTCCGTTGAGAGATTTTTTTTGCCTTATCGATGTTTTGCTTGGCTTTCTGTACTTTGATTTCTTTTTAGAGATGTGTGAAATAGATGGAGTGTCTCATGATCTCTATTTCCTCTCTTGCCCCCGGATTCAGCCTGTAGATGGCACTCCACTTCCTGTTCACACACCCACCTTAAGGAAAAAGGGATGTCCTGGTTCAGCGGGCTTTCCAGCTAAGGTACTGAATTCATCGCGATGTACGCATGACGTGTTCTGGGGGAAAAGTGCTAATAATGGGTTTCTTCTGCATTTTATGTCTGTTATAATTTGTGCTACTGGTTTCCTCACAATCACAAACGTAAAAGCTTGGAAAAGAAATTGTATACGAATGGAAATAATCACCACCACCGGGAAGGTAGGAAGAGTGGTGCAGAACTTGTTTTTTTTTTTATTCCATCTTTTCTCACTCTTTTTATGATTTTAATCTAAATGGAAAATGATAGAAGCCGAGAGTGGGAGGGCCTCTCCTGGAGTGCTCGATTCAGTTGGTTTTATTTATTTAGTGAAAAAACCTGACAGTTGGGAGTTTTGTGTGCCTTTTCTTTTTTGGAGTTTCTGAGTTTTTGAAAGATTTCTGTTTCTAAAATATATTCTCCTTTTACTTTATGCTGTTAATGTTTTTGTTTGTTTGTTTTTTTCCAAATCAGCTCTGGGCACTAACAAATTGAAGGGGAAATAAAATAATTGATACACCAATTTTTTCAAAATCCCACACCATTTTTTATTATTAATTATTCTCATTGTAAAGTATAAAACCTGGAATAGCTTGAGTACACGACATGCACGGTATTAGCTTGCGCTCAAACACATTTTAGATCAAGGAGAATGACAGCAGGCTTGCAGCATTCAGAGGAACACTGGGTTTGTGTTTTGCTAACTCTTTGGGGTTATACTTACTTTTTTTTCCCCTTAAATAGTTTATTGTCAAGTTGGTTTCCATANAAACGGCAGCTTCATAATTATATCTACAATTCATTTGTTTTTGAGAGAGAGTGCTTATGAGTGGGGTAGGGGCAGAGGGAGAGGGATAAAGACTCTTAAGTGGGCTCCTCGCTGCATCAGGCTCAGTCTCACAACTATGAGATCATGACCTGAGCTGAAATCAAGAGCTGAACATTTAACTGACTGAGCCACCCAGGTGCCCTTACCTACAATATATTGAACAGGACTATGCCCTACTTATCTACTATATTGTTATTTCTATCACTGTTATTTCAATCATATGTCCAAAAGTTCCTAATTTAATTACAGCATGTGAAAATATCTATTATGTCTCCTTAGAGTAGAAAACTAAGGTTTAGAGAAATTAACTTTCCAAATATCACACAGGTAGTAAGCTATGAAGCCAATATTTGCATAGATCTGTACATTTCTAAGTTTTTTCTTTTTTTTCTTTTTTTTTTTTTTTTTGTAATGTGAATTTATTCTTGAGAAAGAGAGAGACAGAGTGCGAGTAGGGGAGGGGCAGAGAGAGAGGGAGGCAGAATCCGAAGCAGGCTCCAGGCTCTGGGCTGTCAGCACAGAGCCTAACACAGGACTTGAACTCATGAACCATGAGATCATGATCTGAGCCGCAGTTGGACATTTAACCAACCGAGCCACCCAGGCGCCCCTCAAAGTATTTTCTTTCAAATGGTATCTACGATTAGATGTACAGTTAACAAACAAAATAAATGTATTATTAAACCATAATTCGAAAAGGTTTGGGGTTCTAGAAAAACAAATTGGCATTTGTTACTTATCTGGCATGGTTAGTTCATGTAGGTAATACAACAAATGGAAGTTTCTGATGGATGGAGATTTTTGCTTCTATGCTTGCTCTCTTTTTTGTGATCTCCTTACTTCCATTTTCCTAAATTGAACGTCTTGAAATCTGCTACTGAAATCTTTTAAGGGGTAGAGCTTAGAGGACACACTGTAAAGAAGAAATGGTTGAGGAAGAATCTAAGGTTGAAGTTGACAAATCACTGAGAAAGGGAAATCTTTAGTGAACAATTCAGTTGAATTACTGTTTTTTCATTCTAGTCGACGAACTATGACTAAAGTATTGATCATGGTAGGAACATGAAGATTTAGTTGCTTATCTCAAGCTCCTAACAAGAAATTCTAGAAATTGGAAAAATTTAAATGACCTCCCTCCCCAAAATGTAAACCTTGGATAAACCAGAGAATGAGACACAGGTTGATGGATCTGAAAAGATAATGAGATACACAGAAGTATAACTGGTATTAAAAAAAAAAAAAAACCAATCTGCATAACTTAGGCTAGACAAAGCAAAATTTCAAGGCCACAATATGATAAAATAAATAGGCACAATTCATATCTCAAAAAGTTAATTTAAAAAAGGAAGTATAATTGGTAACATGGAGCAAGATAAGGCAGCTGTGAAGAAAGATGATTTGCAAGTGTTCATGTGAAAATATAACTGCTGATGTGTAAAATGCTCAGCAGACAGCCTTAGTGGAAGGAAGAGACTGGATATAGCAGAGGAACGAGTTAACGAGGCGGAATATGAGATGGGTTGTCTAAGACGATACAAGAGCTAGCTTCAATGTCTGTAGTAGGACTTTCAAGGAGAAAGAAGAAAATAGAGAGTCAGAAGTACTGGAAGAAATAAGTCACCTAAAATTTCCCAGTAATTATCTAGATACATCATTATGTGCTAAAGAGAATAGATTTTTAAAAACGCAGACTTAGACACATTATAGTAAAATTTAAGGATATCCTATGTCAAGAGAAAAGTCTAAAAACTTTCAAAGAGAACAAGTAAATTGTAAAGATAATTGAAATCGGTATCAGACTTCTCAACAGCAACATTGAATGCAAGAAAACTATTAAGATATCTGTTCAAAGTGTTGAAGGAAAAGAACTGTGAACCCTAAAGTATTAACCCAGCGATAATATCACTTCATTATGAGGGGAAGTTAAAAACATTTTTATGTGTACAAGAACTTAGTTTATTATGGGGGGAAAAAACGCTCTTTGAAAAAACTCTTTACACTAAAAACCAACTACCAAAAAGGAAATTAAGTAAACAATCCCATTTACAGTTGCATGGGAAAGAATAAAATACCGGGGAATAAAGTTAATCACGGAGGTAGATTTGTTCACTGAAAACTATCAGACATTAAGGAAAAAAATTAAAAAGAAGACACCAATAAATGGAAAAATATTCTGTGTTCATGGATTGGAGGAATTAATGTGTTTAAAGTATCTTTAGTACATGAAGAAATCTATTGATTCAATACAGCACTTATCAAAATTCCAATAGCATTTTTCACAGAAATAAAGAAAACAATGCTACAGTTTGTAAGGAACCATGAAAGACCCCTGAATAGCCAAACAAGCTTGAGAAAGAAAAGGCTGGAAATATCAACTGCCTGATTTCAAACTGTGTTACAAAACCATAGTAACCAAAATGGTACAGTACTGACATGCAAACAGAAACAGACCAGTGGAATAGAATAGAGAGCTCAGAAATAAATATGAATATGCCTTTTTACTGGACATACATATGATCAATTAATTTATGACAAAGGCACCAAAAATAGACAATGGGAAAAGGATCATCTCTTTAAGAAATTATACTGGGAAAACTGGACAGTTACACGCAAAAGAATGAAATTGGACCACCTTCTTATACCATACACAAAAATCAATTTAAAATGGATTAAAAACTTGAATGTTAAGACCTGAAACCATGAAACTCCTAGAAGAAAACAGTGGGATAATCTCCTTGAGTGTTGGGCTTAGCGATTTTTTGGATTCATTACCAAAAGAAAAGGAATGAAACAAAAGCAAAAGTCAGTAAGTGGAAGTACATCAAACTAAAATACTTCTACCCTGCAAAGAAAACCATTACCAACATGAAAAGGCAGCCTACAGAAGGAGAGAAAATATTTGTAAATCATGGTAAGGGATTGATATCCTAAATATAAGAGAATTCCTACAACCCAATAGCAAAAACCAAAAACATAATCCAGTTGAAAGATGGGCCAAGGACCTTAATCGACATTCTCCCAAAGAAGATACACAAATAAATGGCCAACACCTACGTAACATGGTGTTCATCATCACTAATCATCAGGGAAATGTAAATCAAAATGACCATGAGATATCACCTCATTCCTGTTAGGATGGCTATCATCCAAAAGGTGTCTGCAAGGATGTGGAGAAAAAGGAACCCTTGTGCACTGTTGATGGGAATGTAAATTGGTGGAAAACAGCATGGAGGTTCCTCATACAGTTAAACAGAGAAGTACCCTGTGGTCCAACAATTCCACTTCAGGGTATGTATCTGAAGGAAACAGAATCACTCTCTGAAAGAGATACTTGCACCCCTGTGTTCAGTGCAGCATTATTTACAGGGGTCAAAACATGAGAATAATCTAAGTGTCCGTTGACAGATAAATGGATTAAAAAATGTGTGCATGTGTGTGCACACACACATACACAGTGGAATGTTACACAGCCATGGGAAAAAGGAAAGTCTTACAATTTCAAGGGCATTATGTTAAGTGAAATAGGTCAGAGAAAGACAAATACTATATGGTCTCACTTATGTGCAGAATCTTAAAAATTCAGACTCAACAGAAATGGAGAACATACTGGTTGCCAGAGGTGGGGTTGGGAAATTAGGGAAATGGGTGAAGGAGGTCAAAAGGTACAGACTTCCAGTTATAAGATAAGTAAGCTCTGGGGATGGAATGAAAGCATGGTGACTGTAGTTAACAACACTGTATTGTATATTTGAAACTTGCTAAGAAAGTAGATCTTAAACATTCTCCTCACAAGAAAAAATAATTGCAACTATATGAGGTGATGTGATTAACTTATGGTTATCATTTTGCATTATATACATACACCAAGCCATCGTGGAAGACGCCTTAAACTGATGTGTTTTATGTCAGTCATGTCTCAGTAAAACTGGAAGATAGAAAAGCAACTATTCTTGAAGGAAGTACTCCATGAAAAAGAGGTATAGAGACACAAGGCCGCTGTGAGAGATTTGGGAAATAGGGTGCATAGGTATCTCAGAGAACTTTGCTGTGGTCTATGAGCACAAGGACCCTCACTCTACAAAAATCAAAGAGAAAGGAAATATAGATTCAGAGAAGTCCAGAATTATACTCTGGACAAACGCAGTGGAGGTGAGTATAAGGCTCAGATGAGGTGACCACAGTTAGGCATTTGTCTCTTTGGGGAAGCGATGCAGAGACAGCATAGCATGGTAGTTACCATGGCGGGTTTCCAGCAGGGCCTCCTGAATTGCAGGCTCCGCTCCGTCACACACTAGCTGGGCAGACTTGAGCAAGTTACATACCTTTCCCTGCTTCATTTCCTCATCAGAAAGTGAGGACAACCATAGTATCCATTTCACTGGATTCCTTGGAGTTTTAAAGAAGCTTAATATTTGTAAATATGTCAGCACAGCACCTGACATAATAGTATCATGTAAACATTTAAATAAATATTGGTAATTTGATGCAGAAAGTGAGCACAAGTATAGATCTCAGCACGTTGAAAGAAATAAACAGAAGACAAACATAGAATGTATAATTTTCATACCTGCAGAAGGAAATGAATTGAATGGAGGCAGGAAAGAAAAGGAAGAGAGGAAAACATGGTGACCTGTACTGAAAACCGCAGAAAATCGTCTCAAATCCCAATGGCTTAAAAAAAATTTTTTATGATGCTCACAGTTTTGCAGGTATGGATTTGAGAAGGGCTCCCCTGGAAAGTTCTCACGAAGGGTCTGTCACGGAGGGTGGCCAGCTGTCAGCCAAGGGTTGCAGGGGTGTGGACGTTCAGCTGTGCCGCGTGTCCAGGACAGCTTGCTCCGGTGATGGGCGGCTCATGCTCATGGTCTGTCCAGATGACAGCCTCATACTTCCTACATGGTGGCTGTCTCCCCAGGGTGAGCGCACCGCAAGAACTAACGAGAAGCCACGTGGCTGAAAGCAAAGGTGTATGAAAGGGGAGAGAGTACAGGAAAGTAGAAGTCACAGATACTTACTGTAATACAGAATTTAAGGTGTAGAATGTCAAGGGATGTGAAAGAGGACATTGTACACTAACAGAGGGCATAATAGACAAAGAAGGTAATGATCATGAATGTGTATGGGCCTAACAGTTAAACCTTCAGCTATAGGAAGCAAGAACTAATAACTCGGGATAAGCAGGTTAGAGACAGATTGGAGATTTTAACTCACACTCATCAGACCAATAATATAGTCGGGAAAATGCAGGGCAGAGGATGGAGGGTTAATACCTGCACGTACCAAGAGCTTTCATAATCCAGGGAATGAAGTATGCATTAGGTAACTGGCCAAAAGCCAGGTATAAGCAGATGGAAAATCAAAATGACTGACACTGAAAAGATGGCCAGGGGCACTTGGGTGGCTCAGTAAATTAAGCCTCTGACTCTCGGTTTCGGCTCAGGTCGTGCTCTCACGGTTTCATGAGTTTGAGCCCCATGCTGGGCTCTGTGCTGACAGTTCAGAGCCTGCTTGGGATTCTCTCTTTCCCCCTCTCTGCCCCTATACCTGCCCCACTCATGCTGTCTCTGTCTCTCTCAAAAATAAGTAAATAAAAATTTTTTTAATTTAAAAAATAATTTTTAAAAAAGATGGGCAGACTTACTAGAAGTTGGGGAAAAGCAGTTTCAAGTGATAATGAGCTGTCTCTTAGCATTGGTGGCGTACATACCCTTGTTATCTGTAGGGCACTATGACACATCACACGTGCCAATGTGATTCCATATCACCTTTTTAAATGCAATCAAAACATTTTGATGAAAAATCCGTTTCAGTGAGTCTTCAGAATCCAGGGAATGGAGGATTCTGGGAACTTGGTCACCGTGGCAACGTGGTTTTTAAATCTCTTCATAAAAACAGTCCTACTGAATAGATAGGAAAACTTAAAAAAAAAAAAAAAAAAAGGACCTGAACAATAGATGAGAAGATTTTCCATGAACTTCAAAACTCAAACTGACAGGGGAAAAAAGTCATCTATAAGACTCCCCATGGTATTAAATAATGTGCAAGAAAAAAACAGAGGGGAAGCAGAGGGATTCATGACAATCCCCAAGCCAGAAATCCACCAAGCACAAGCCTGCACTGTTGGGCATCACGAGAACAGAAGACATTGAGGTGAGTTTGCACCTCGATCCCGCAGCTGAGGGCAAGGGAGGCCAGATGGTAGGAAGATGGTCCAGTGCTGTGGCTGTAAGTTCTCGAAACCAGCTGGTCAGAATATCCTTCCAGATCATAGCCCCCAACTAAAGAGGGCCGGCAGGGAGTAGGTTCAGAATTGAGCCAGGAAAGGAAAGAGAAGTTCCAGACAATGAAGAGGGGAGGAAGAGCTCAGAAAGCACGAGGTCATTTTTTTTAAAACCATGTTACGAAAATAATAGAAAAGAGAGTCAAAGGCTTGGATCCAGAAGGATTACCTTGGCCCACCCCTCCCTCATAGAAGTACAGGAAAAGTCATTTCGCTTAAAACCGAGAAACTGAAAATGATCACAGTCAAGTCTCAAACACACAAAATGAGACTAACAAGCAACATATCTTAACAAAAAATGGAAGTGCACCAGAAAGACCGTTTGTGAAACCATTCAAAACTACAGTCAGTATTTCAGAAGAAATTGAGGGAATAGTAGGATCTGTGAAATAAAAATTGGAAATCGCAAACCTTAGAAATGAGTGCTGGAAAATGCAAGATTTGAAGAGAGGTGACAGAAATCCAGGGAAAGAATTAGAAATTAAGATATATGATTAGAAATACAGGCTGACTTATAAGGAATTTGGGAGTAAATAAATTCAGTAGATCACTTAAGAGAAATAGATGATGGAAAAGGAGACTTTTTAATCAAAAAATGAGGAAAAGAGGTGAAAAGGATTTGAGAAAAGTGATGGATGGACAGAAAAAAGAGGCAAAGAAGGGCCAATGTTTACTTAATAGGAGTCTCTGAAAGATAACACCAAAGCAATGGAAAATACAAAGATCTATATTCAAGAAAAATTTCCAAAATAAAGCAGACATGATTACCCTATATGTTATCTAACTTGAATTGAAATAAAGACTTGAAACAAAAACTAAAGCAGACTTGAAACTCATATTAAAGAGGCACACACCTTAACTGAGAAAATAACCCAGACAAAACAAAACACATTCTAGTAAGCTATTGGTCTTTGAAGAAAAAGAAAAATACTGGGCACGCAGGCAGAAAGTAGTAAGTCACTCAAGGAGGAAGGAAAATGAAATTGTCGTCAGACTTTTCAGTAGCAACCGTACACCAGAAAACAATTGGGTAACATTTAAGATACCCAAGGAAAGTGTGAGTCAAAGGTTTTTCCCCCTTTGTGACTTTGTGTTTGACAGCTTTATTGAGATATAATTGATTAAAAAAACCCGCACGTACTTAATGTAACAATTTGATAAGTTTAGAATGTCAAAGATTTTTCAGAATTTTAGGTTTTTTAAGGATAATAAAGCACTCGTCAAAAATAAAAGCCACGGAATGTGCAAGAACTCAAGAAACGTTGTTTCCACAAGCCCTTCCTGAGGGATGCATAGAGGACAAGCTTCAGATCAACCAAAATGATAAGGCACCAGGTCCCTTGAGGGACAGGAGTGAAAAGAGGAGCCTAGAATGAATTGGGGAATTGGTTCAAAGTCCACACAAAGCACTGTTAGATCATCTTTCAAACCTCGACAGCTTACCCCCAGTTCAGCACTGTGTTCATCTTGTGAAATAAGCGAGCCAGAGACCACAGACTGAAGGACACCAGGCTCCGTGGTTGGTGAGAGAGGGGAGGTGTTGAACAAGAAGTAGTGAGATTTTGCAAAAGTCTGCAAACTGAAGGTAACTCCAAAACCCATTTCCCCTGCTTCGCTTCCGGAATGTTGACAGTGGGTTTATCGCCTCCTCCTTCCCTCCCCTCCTTGGGGGATTTCAGTGGATTCTCTGAAGAGATTGAATGACCCAGAAAAGGCTTCTGGATAATGGCATTTGAGAATCCCAAAGAGATGGCTGGGTTCTTATCAATGGCACACACATGCTCCCAAAATATAAACCAAAAAAAAATCCTTCTACTCCACTGTTTTACTCACATTTAAATATGAACAAATTCCCATAGATCAGCAGATATTTTATGAAATCGACTAGCAAAAGAAAAAGATCCAAAGAAACAACAAAAAATTTTTCCTATTTTCACTGAAGGATAAAGAGGCAGTGCCAAGCAGAAGGAAACAAAAAGGAATAACCAGAAAAATAGGAAAAGTCCTTTGAAAATTAAAGATAGGACAAGCATTTAAAAATTCTTTTAGATGCATTGGGACATAAATTTAAGAAAATCTCTCTTAAAACTTACAGCAAAAGGATAGAAAATAGAAAATAAAATTTGAGAACTCAATATCCAAAAAAAAAGTTCCAGTAAAATAACACAGAAAAAAAAAAGGAAATTGTACAATAAATAATATAGACACTTTCTGTCACTAAAGGACAAGGGTCCAGGGTGCGTGGAGTCCCGCCAGTTCCCAGCACAGTTGACAACAAATACCTCCTCCTGGGCACATCACTGGGTGATGTTTCAAGATCCCAAGAATATGGAGAACTTTTGTAAACCACCCAGAGATGGTTTACAAAATTTCAGGAACTAAAATGGTGTCATAACTTGTTAACGGAAAAATGCAAAGGACAGTAGTAAGGTAACATGATTTCAAGCTCGAAACTTTGATTCCTTATCAAGCGTTTCATCAATTTTGAGGGGGGAAATAAGAGCTTTTTCAGAAAATCAGGATCTTCTAAAAGTGTATCACCCATGCTTTGCTTTCTAAGTAAACCATTAAGAAATGAATCCCAGCATAACAAGGGGGGAGATGAAGAAAGAGAAAGCCTAAGGTCCACAAGAGAGAGAATCCCACACAGACTGGTTGAGAGACTGAAGTCTGCAGCCGAAAGCAGAGCAGGAAAGCAAGAGGCTCCAGGAGTGACATTTGAAGTCCATGAACATGGGTTAGAGAAGTCTGGAAGGTTCCTTCCTTACATGGTAAATCGATTCTAGGGCATTTTGTAGTTCCTTTGGAGAATCTGGGGATAATTCATGAGAAAGACCTAGAAAATTAACTTTAAATGATGGAGGACATCATTCATTTCAGAAAAATAAAAAGATTGCACAGGAAAGATGTAACTATAGTAAACTTCTTGACTCATTGCATAATATTTCCAAGATCATAATAACTGACACAGTAAATGTAAAATTTGACCCCAAACTGCGCTATAATAGTATTGGGAACACAAAGGGAGCCACTGTTATAAGTGCCAAATCCTTCTCTTCCGTAATAGGAAGTCCGTACAATGTCTCAAATCAAGAAACCACAGTACAGTCTTGCTTTTGTTTGTTTTTTCTTTTTTTTGCCAGAAATATGGAAGTACATTACAGAAGGAAGCAAACAGCTAAAAGAGTTCAAAGAAATCACTTTGAGGAAGGAGGACTCAGGGCAGAGAGATGCCTCTGCTTGTATTAAGCATCGTGATACTGTTTTACTTTCTAAACTGTGTACATGTATTCAGTTTGATTTAAAAAATTAACATGCATAGGAGAACACGTGGAGAAGTTTGTTGAGTAAGCAATGAAAATAAGATCTCATATCATAAACATAAGATGAAAATATTGCTGGACTCTTATGTCAAAATTAAAGATGTTTGTACAGTGAAAGCTTGGTTAATAGGGGCTCGGGGGTGGCGACTGTCTAGTAAAGGATATTTGCACTGTGTGACACCAGTATGGGATTAACCTCTAAAATGTGGAACTCCTGCAACTCTGTATGAAAAAGATTGGAAATCCAGTTGAAAAACTGGTAAACTGTATGAATAAGTAATTCCCAGAAAAGGAAATCGTAATGGTCAACAAGCATGTGAAGAAATGCCCAGCTTTGTCGATAACTGGAGAAATTAAAAATTAATCCTTTAAAAATTACTGTCACTTTATACTCCCCAGATTGCCAGAAATTAAGTAAGACAACGTCAAGGGCATGAAGGAACAGACAGCTTCTTACACAGCTAATAGAAGTATAAACGATATGGGGGCGCCCGGGTGGCTTAGTCGGTTGAGTGTCCAACTTTTGCTCAGGTCATGATCTCACGGTTCGTGGGTTCGAGCCCCGCGTCGGGCTNTCCCCCACTCACGCTCTGTCTCTCTCTCAAAAATAAATATTTTTTTAAAAGAATTTTAAACAGTATAAATGATCCACTCCCTCGGAGAGCAGCATGACACCGTGGCGTGGATGTGCACCACAGGACCCAGCAGCCTCCCTGATTCAGGAAAGCCTTTTACACAGATCCAGGCGGCAGCGTGGTAGAGATGCCACAGACGGTAGCAGAAAGATGGGGGAAATGTGGCCGGCGTGCTCCCCAGAGCCCCTGTGAAATCTACACTAGAAGCCCAAGTATCTAAATTATCAGGATCTATACATAGCCAAGGGCCCATGTGAAGCCCGTTACGCTGGGCGCCACGTCTCATGGGGAAGGAGGGGTGGAGCAGCAGGGATAAACGGAAAAAATAATTGAGGCAAAGACAACCAGAGTGAGGCCCGCGCCAAGCTCTGTGATCGTGTTTCGGGGACGAACTATTAACCAGGTTCTGTGCCCTTAATGCTCCTCCCCCCAAAATAAAATTTACTCTAGATTTCTTAGAAGAAGAAGGAATTAATCTATAATGGTATCAAAATAAAAGTGTGTAAACGGAAAGAAAAAGCCTTTTTGAAGGTTGATCTTAAAAGGAAGGTTCGTGTGAGGTGAAGACATCTTGTCACTTTCCCGCGGTAAAATTCCCAAATCAGCAGTGTATCCGATGGCTCTGCTGGGTCCTCACGGCCTCTGTTAAAGACATTGTACCTTCTCCAGTGAGTAGCTTGAGGTCTGCAGCACGGGCGAAACTGGAATGGAAAAGAGCCCTTCTTTCTGTCCACTTCTTTACATGTCGAGTTTATAGTTCATTCTTAGTTTACTCCAAATGGTCACATAATCAAAAACTCTAGTTTGGGCCCATACTGTCGGTTTAATGCCCCTTTTCCCAGACTATGTTTCGTCTTTCTCTCCTCCTCGAACTACCCTTTGGGGAAGTATTAGGAATCAGATACTGGCCAGGAGGCAGGAAAGAGGGTCTTAGAAAGGTCAGCAGCTAAGTAATCTGGATCCTAGAAGTGGATTCGTGTATCTTTCTGCCGGGGACCCTCTCACCCCCACAAAAAACAAAGCCAAAATCCTGCGGCCTGTTGCCTAGAGGTCAGTGCCATCAAGACTCCTGATCTTTGATTGTGTACTGTCCTTAGTTGAGATCAGGGAAACATGGGCCCCTTACTTTGTGTAGTAACTCCCACCCCCTCCCAATTTAATCAGCACCTACCAGTTGGATCTCTGGTCACTTAAATAATACTCTGCTAAAGATTGTTTTTCTTTTCCCACATTCTCAGTTAAAATTAGGGCATCCTAAGTGGATCACTGGAAAAAAAAAATGTGTAATATGTTTTGTTAGCAATTTATTGGGTATTGTGAAGAATAACTATTATATGTGTCATGGCCACAATTGTTATTGCTGATATTTCAGACCTGTCTATTATCCCTTAGAAGAAGAAAGAACGAAGTTCCTACCTTAAGCTGTTTATCAGTTGTCTTGTTGTGATTAAAGCCTCCAGAGCAAATCAGGAAACTAACTTTGTGTCTTTTGCATTTTAATGTATTTTAAACAACTGAAAATGCTAAAAAAAAAAAAAAAAATTGGATGGTTCCTCAAAAAATAAAAAATTAAAGGGGCACCCGGGTGGCTCAGCTGGTTGAGTATCTGACTCTTGATTTCAGCTCAAATCATGATTCCAGGATTGTGGGATCGAGCCCGTGTCAGGCTCTGTGCTGAGTGTGGAGCCTGCTTAGGATTCTCTCTCCTTCCCTCCCTCCCNACAAAACAAAGAATTAAGAGGAAAAATTGGTATACAGGAGAAATTTTGAGCAAGTTTTTATATGATGTTAACAAATGAGGTGCTTGTATTTTTATCACAGGCATGGATAAGCCCTAGCACAAGCCCCTAGTCTTGACCTAACTATGTCTTACGTGGTTGGGGTTTGATTTTCTTTAAGGAGCATATTCTACACATTTTAGAATGATCAGACTTTTGTGAGATGGCAGAATCAGACGGACGTGAGCTTGAGTTTTAACTCTACCATTAACTGTATGTCCATCGGTAACTGATTATTTTCTCTGAGTCTCAAGGAAACATTATCCATCTTTACGGGGAGTATTATCTCCATTAAATGAGATGACGTGTATGAATTACTGGCACCATGTCTGTTGGTTGGTGCTCAGTCCACACAGGATCCGTTTTAGAGTTAATACAGAGGTGGTCTGGATTCTCCTTGGAATCAGCCCCCAGTGCTGCGTGTAAGCTTCTGTGGTGTGTAAATCGCATATTGAGAAGAGCAGAACTTATTTGTAACTTAAGTTTTAAAGCTTTGAATAGTCCCTTTAGTTTTTTAATATGATACGTTAGTTTTAACTAAAATGAAGACTCCTGTATTGCGTTGGTATTTGCATGGTATTGGGATATAGAATAAAGTTCTTACTAGTTTAAATCCATCACAAATGTAAAAAAAAGAAATAGCCAAATTTGTTTTCAAAAATAAATATGTTCTGAATGCTTACTCTGCTCCAGCACTGTGTATGTTCACATGTTCACGCCATGAAGTAGATACTGTTATTGATCCTATTTTATAGAATGAGGAGAGCAAAACAGAGGAGCTAAGTAATTTATTAATTACTCCAGAGAGTGCATCTGGAAAGGAGAGGCATGTTCCAGATCACTAAAGTCTATGTTGACTTACCACCAGATAGAACAGAGAACACTTTGAGAATTTTCCCGGGTTTGCAGTAAGAAGTTTCAGGCTGCCGCCCCTCTCTCTAGAATAGTGTGTGTGCATATCTGTCTACGGAAGGGTGGG
Organism: Crocuta crocuta; assembly: GCF_008692635.1. Classification (NCBI taxonomy): domain Eukaryota; kingdom Metazoa; phylum Chordata; class Mammalia; order Carnivora; family Hyaenidae; genus Crocuta; species Crocuta crocuta. Next base: position 2,496,860 of record NW_027532592.1, read on the forward strand.
TAATACCGCCTGCTTCCATAGGACACAGATGTGTTAAGCATATTATTTGTTCTTGGTCCCAGAAAATAAAATATTCAACGTATAGTGGGGGCAAGAATTTTCAGTTACTTTCTGTTCTTCCAAAGAAGGTACTAAAAGCATATTAAAGTTCTGTATTTGTAAAGCTATAAATATGTGACCTTTCACCTAACTTTTCGCTGAAGGATAATTTGAAGAATTTGTAAAAATCCTGAATCAACATTTGTGAGCAAAAAGAAAAAAAGCCACGGTTTATAACTTTGAAACGTCATTCAAGAATGATTAGCGTTTAACATCTTAGGTTAGTTTTAGCATCACCCAGCTCAGGACAGCATGGATAGACCTTGCGGGTGTTATGCGACAATAAACTATTTGTAAAAAAATAAATAAATAAAAAATAAAAATATTTGAAAGGCATGAATTACAGAAAGATATGGGAAATGAAAATAATTCATCCCACTTATATTTAGAAAACATTCTAGTAGCTCATGTGGAGCCCAGAGAGTCACGTTATGGAAATCTCTTAAATAATGGGTGTTTTTAATCATTGGAATATATATATTTTTTATGAATTTGTTTTGCAGCGGAAGACCCATCAGTTTTTTGTCAAATCTTTTACCACACCTACCAGATGTCATCAGTGCACCTCCCTGATGGTGGGTCTCATAAGGCAGGGCTGCTCCTGTGAAGGTAAGGACAGACCGACAGACTTCAGAGTCCTAACATTGACACCCTAAACTGTAATCAAAACACTTTGTTCTCCTTAAAAGGTATATAAATGTCTGCTTGTTTTATCTAATCATTTGCTTGTTTATTGTTTTGGGGTTTTTTCTGATAACAGAAATACAGATGATAAACTGAGCACCTTGGCGAAACTAGATAGCCAGCCCCTAGGAAAGTCTTCCAGAGGAGATATATTTAAATGTCTCATTCATCTTTGTTTCATTATTTGGGTGAGCTTGAGGTCCTGGAGCGTGAAAATTGCCTTAAGTTTTTTCATTTGATTGTAACCTTGTTTTATTTCTCTGACAAGAGAAATCATTCTTTTTTTTTTTTTTTTTGTTNGGACACTTAACCGACTGAGCCACTCAGGCACCCTGAAATCATTCTTAAAAAGTCGACCATTTGGTATCTTTTCAGAAGTGCTAGATGTGTGCCACTTTGGCTCAAAAGACATTTATCCCCAGGATGTATAGCAGTGGTCTTCCTCACACTCATTGATTCATGATCCATCCCTCACATGTTCATGGAATACCTGTTCGACACTTCTGGGCGCTGGGGATGTAGTTGTGGGCAGGAGACAAGACGCAGCCTGCCCTCAGGGAGCTCACGTTCTGAGAGATGAGCGATCAGGGGTCATTGGAACCGAAAACAAAGTATATTTGTCTGGGCACCACTTTATTTTTCCCAGGACTTCCGAAATGAAAATGATTTAAATGCACTGGGACACATTTATTTGTTTGGGAATCGTGTCAGAATGTACCTTTTGTGATCAAATGAAGTGAATCACTTTAACAGTGCCTTATATCTCATTTACTAGTGTATCTTATGAAAGAGGTAAGAAAACAGTTGCTAATTCTAACTCTAGGATTAGTTTCCATTTCTTAGCTCTTAGGGCTGGAAGAGACCTTGACATGAGGTGCAAGTGTCCCCCTTGTAGAATGTGCTTGTACCTGGTCTGCATTTGATCACTCTGGGTAAGGGGGGAATTCAGAGCATCTTAAGGCAGTGCGTTCTGTGTCTGGGTAGCTCAGAAGATCCAGAAGGAATCCTCTCAGCTCATCTTTTGGATGCAGGGATTTAGAGCCAAAGAAGATGGTCTGCATTAAAAAGTAGATTTGAGAGTTATGAGCACAAAGTGGTGGACGAGAATGACGTCTTCCAGGAAAAATCAGTTTGAAAAGGGACCAAGTATGAGGACAGAGCCTTAGGAAACAGAGTTCAGGGGAGGTAAAAGGTAAAGGTAGCAAAGCAGTCTGGGAAAGGAATAGCCCATTTCATTGTCCAGGAAGGTGTGATGGATGCCAAAGGAGGGAATTTGTACTAACGTTTGTCTCACTTTGGATTTAGCCCGCTCTTACAGATGTCATCTCAGAATCGGTCAGAGAGAATACTTGGCTTAATGCTTTATTTCTTACGCACCAGAGTCCTCTGCAAAGACCTAGAAGGGGGTTTGAGGCCTGCCCAGACCACCTTCTTGAGTCTCCTGTCACAAAACTGTGCCTGTCTTCCCCACAGACCCCTAGAACTCCGCCTGGTGCGCTGTGGGCACCATTAAGTTAGACTCTGCCCAGGCTTTCGTAAAAGGGGTTACAGCCTCCAAAGAGTCCTGCCATTTTAATTTCTTCCTGGTTGATTGATGTTAGATCCTTTAGAGGATGGTTATTTTATTGCTTCCGCTGCTGTTGGGAGGTGAGATTTTTTGCCTGTTAGTAGAACAAATTATAACTTGTTAGACGCCCCACTTACAAGTGAAGGAGACGTCGTATGGGAGCGTGGTGCTTTGACAGTCTGTGCTAGTGCATCTGCCTCTCGGGGGTCCGTAATGCCCGGCAGCAGTTTGATCATTTTCCCGGGGGTGTGTCCTCCCAAGATGCTCACCCTCCATCTCTGCTCTTACTCCTTCCCAGGTATTGTCCAGAACCCACCCTCGAAGTAGGAGTTGTCTAAATACACATTCTTAGTCTGCAGCCCCCTCCGACAAGCTTGTTTGTTTTAAATATTTTAATGTTTAATTCTCACCAACCAAGTCTCAGTGAAAATTACACATTCGTTTTTGTTTATCTTATTTCTTCGAGCCCCAGGTTTATCATATGAGCATCAGAGGTGTCAGGGCGGTATCATTGGCAATTAGGGATGGCATGCTCTCAGCCCGACTGACTGCCTGGGTTTCAGTTCTAGCAATGACACTTAGGAGTCCTGTGACCCAGGGCAAGTCATGTATGAATAGGAGTGCCTCTTAGATTGTTACAGAAAAATTAAATGCACTCAATAAAGTTAACCATTATTATGATCTTAGCCCTAGTTCGGGTATCTGTAATGATATTAACAACTCCTGAAGTTTACACTTAATCTGTGGCTTTTTAATAATTGAAAAATTTCATTTTCAAAAAGAGGGACTGGTAAAGTTTGCCAGATGTTACAAAAATGTCACGTAATTTCATGTCCATCAGTGGCCCTTGCAAGAGAACTATGAAGGCAGATAGGAAATTGGAGTGAGATAAAGAGTGAGAGAGAACTCCAGAAACTACTTTTTGGAATTCCAAATTTAAATCACTTGTTGTATTCACAAGCTTAGATGTTTTTTTCTCTGTATGGGTTTCTCTTGATTAACACAGAACAGTAATACATACAAGTATTTACTATTTCTTACTGAAATTCTAATTCGTAAGTGCATGAATCCACTCCTCAAAGGGCAGAAAAGTTATTTAAATCAAAGCCATAGATGAGCCTTCTTCTAACATGGCAACTTGCATGTGATGAGTGCTCAGTGAATTTTCTTCTCGTAAAAGGTGAGTTTCTATTGAACATTGGTTTTTTTTCTCCCCCCCCCACCCTTGAAAAGTGTGCGGATTCTCATGTCATATAACTTGTGTAAACAAAGCTCCGACTGCTTGTCCGGTCCCTCCTGAGCAGACAAAATGTCCTCTGGGGATAGATCCACAGAAAGGAATAGGAACAGCATATGAAGGCCATGTCAGGGTAAGTATGATCAGGCTGGGTTTAGATTAATCTTTTGAGGTTGATTAATGACTGAGAACTAAGGGGCGCCTGGGTGGCTCAGTCAGTTGAGAGACCAACTTCGGCTCAGGTCATGATCTCATGGCTCAGGAGTTCAAGCGCCGCGTTGGGCTCTGTGCTGACAGCTCAGAGCTTGGAGCCTGCTTTGGATTTGGTGTTTCCCACTCTCTCTGTCTCTGCCTTTCCCGTACTTGCACTCTGTCTGTCTCTCTCTCAAAATAAACATTTTAAAATTTTTTTAATGAAAAAAATGAAAACTTAAGTCCAGTCGCCCAACAAACACCCCTTGACAGAAAATCAAGCAAATAAAATTCATCCATAATTTTATTTCATCCACTGTGATTTGAAAACAAAACCTGGCCTTTGCTTGGAAATAAATTCCAGAATGTCTAGAATTTTCTGTACTGCCCCTGCGTTGTAACAAACAGATGTTGGAATCTCTGTAAAGGAGTCTTCAGCACTTGGTCTTGCTGGGGATGTAGCATATGCTTATGAAGGGTGAGCTATTATCAAGGGTGTATTCTTATCATAATCTTGAATAACGTTTAAAGCGTCAGCTGCATTTCATCTTACTCTCAAATTAGACTTTTATGCTATGTAGAAGTCCATGAATTTTCTTTACGATTTTAATTTTAAGTAATCTCTACACCCAGCGTGGGGTGCAAACTCACAACCTGAGATCAAGAGTTGCATGGTCTACTGACTGAGCCAGAGAGGCACCCCCCACCACGAATGTTATTTGAATGAATTATTAGTGAAAGTTAAAATCGTACCATTAAAAAATGTTTCAGAATCAAAAGTCATTTAGTATTTGAGGAATGTATTCTTATGTGTTCTTAAGTTATTAATGATATACGTGTTTCTTCTGCACTTTACAACCAGAGTGGCAGACTTTGAACACACAGACATCATCTCTAGGGTTTCATCGTATGGTTATATAGGTAATTAAAGGGGCTATGAGTGATGTTTTAGTTTGAATTGTTTTTGTCTCTCTGTCTAAGATCCCTAAGCCAGCAGGGGTGAAGAAAGGATGGCAAAGAGCATTGGCTGTGGTTTGTGACTTTAAACTCTTCCTGTACGACGTTGCTGAAGGAAAAGCATCTCAGCCCAGTGTTGTAGTCAGTCAGGTGATTGACATGAGGTAAGCTTTTGAGAGTGAAGATATTTGTATCTTTTGCAATGTAAGAATAAAAAAGTGTCTGAATTTTCATCTAATTATATTGCCATATTTTTGTCTAATTCTAATTTTATGTTAATATTCTAATTTACTGATATTACTAGAATAATGTAATGAGAAATAGGAAGCAAAGTATAGTTATAGGACGGGTTGATGTATGTGTGTAGAGTGAGCTGGGGATACGGCATCAGGGAAATGGCTGAATCCAAAAGACCAGCATAAAGATGGGGTAATGAAGGCCTAACACATAGCATTTCAGTCATGGCCTGAAGGCATGGAGCAGAATTCCAGTGTGAGGATAGGGCATAGAAACGTCCGAATCAGACAGGCTCTTGGACTGTGTAATGAGCTGATAGACATTGAGCACATGTGCTGACTGTGGTCTCATTCCTCATGTTTTAACCCTGCCCCGTGGCACGCTCTCCTTTACTCTCTTCTTATAACTCCCGCGCTCCCCTTGAGTGACTGACGCACCCCCAGAGCATCCGCGGGCACCTCTGCGCCAAAGACTCCTACTCGGGTGCCCGCCCAGCTTTTCCTCCAAGACTCAGAGCGGGTTTCCAGCAGTGGCACACACTGGCATTTCGTGCCAGCGCCCCAGCCCGCGCTGCCTTCCCCACCAGACACCACACACATACCTACATACGATAAGGACGTAGATGCGGGCAGTGTTAGCAAGGAAGGCCCAACAGAGTCTGCCAAGGGACTGGGCCTGGAAGGGCAGGGAGAAGGATCAAAGACAAGACAAAGGCCTCAAGTCTTCAAGACCAAGAGAATGATGATACTAAGAACCAGAGTAAGGAAATCTCGAGGGGCCTGGGGGGGCTCGGTCGGTTGAGCGTCTGACTTCGGCTCAGGTCATGATCTCACAGTTCGTGGGTTTGAGCCCCGTGTCGGGCTCTGTGCTGACAGCCAGCTCAGAGCCTGGAGCCTGCTTTGGAATCTGTATCTCCCTCTTTCTCTGACCCTCCCCTGCTCACACTGTGTCTCTCTCTCTCTCTCTCAGAAATAAATAAAACATTTTTAAAATTTTAAATTAAATTTAAAAAAAAAGGAAATCTCGAGGAATACATTACTGTGGAGGAATTCTGTTGCAGGTGTTGAGAGAACAAGAAGATGTCAGATAAGCCGTGTTGTGGGCACTTGCAAGCTGTTGCGGGAGGCAGGGGTCCAGTGTGTTGGAGGCTCTGGGGACCTTCCAGGGTCCAGGTCCTACTTCTCCATGTACGCGTCCTGGCCCAGCAGCTGCTCCCAGCCCTCGTACAGTTGCCCCTGTTAAGTTACTCCCAACGAGTTTCCTCAGGGACTGTCAATTACGATGATGGAGAAACCAACTTGTTTTAAAAATTCAATTTGGACATTTTGTGCAAGTCAGTTTTGAGGATTGCTTGGCGTGTGTTATTTGGATACATACCAGACACCACACACATACCCACATACGCTGACTTTACTGTTTTCCTTTACCTTCAGGGATGAAGAGTTTTCTGTGAGTTCAGTCTTGGCTTCTGATGTCATTCACGCAAGTCGGAAAGATATACCGTGCATATTTAGAGTAAGTATGTGGGCTGTAATTTGATCACTGAATTATGGGTTCTTAGCAAATATATATCTCATTCCTCCATTTAGATCATAAACTTACTAGGAATAGGTCCCAGTCCTGTATTTCTTACTGTGTTTCATATCTTCCAGTACTTGAATGTATAGACGATTAGTGCTAAGTAAGTATTTCATGAGCAAAAGACCTGAGCAAAGCATGAATATTTGGCTTCTAAAATCGGGTTCATCTTGGGTGAGATTTTTGAGCCACAATTCAGTTTTCAAATATGCAACATGGAAAATTGAACAAGCATGAGGTTTCTCAAGTTTCTGAAAAACAGAGGTTTCTTTTTAAATCTCATGTAAAAAATTAATGTTTTATTTCTATTGCTTTGTAATTACTCCAAAACTTAGTGGCTTAAGCCAGTAATGATTTATTTTGTACCATTCAGTGGGCCGACTCTACAGTTCAAGTGGTGTCAGCTAGGGTCACTCACATGCACTCATCTGGGGCTGGAATACCCAAAATGACCTTGCCCCCATGTCTGGGACCTTGCTGCTGGCTGTTTCCTGGGCGATCTGTGTGAACTTTCTCCATGTGGTCTTTCATCTGGCTGAGCTCTACATGGCTGGCCTCCGAGAGGACCAAAGAAGCTGCCAGAACTTTTGAGGACCAGGCCTAAGACACGCATAATAACTCTTGTTGGTCAAAGCACGTCATGAGGCCAGCCTGGACTTAAGGGGAGGGGCAGTAGACGGCACAGCTTGATGAGAAGAATGCAATTCCGTAGAAGACTTGCTGGTGGCCATCTTTGGAGGCTGCCTCCCCTCCCACAGGGCCATTGAATTGGCGAATTAAGACAGTAAAGGTTTAGGAGCGCCTAGGTGGCTCAGTTGGTTAAGCATCCAACTCTTGGTTTCAGCTCAGGTCATAAACTGACTCTCCGGGAGATCGAGCTCTGTGTTGGGCTCCGCGCTGATTCTCTCTGTCCCTCTCTCTCCGCTCCTCCACTCGCAATCCCTCTCAAAATAAATAAAAAGTCTACTGCCCTAATGTTAGGCCTGCGTACTTAGTATTTGTCTATGAATACAGTGTCTGAGGACGGACACCAGAGGGGCCAAAAGAGGCCCCCTTGCCTATAGCTGATTCACACAGCGGGAGTTTATTGTCACTGCTGCCTAAACCACATGTATGTGACATTTAAATGTCTTGATTGTAAGTGCTATTTGTATAATGCTAAATCTTCATTTAAATACGAATCCAAGTGATCTGATCTTCCCTAAGATTATGTGCGTATGTTATGAAGTGGCAAAGAACATTAAGTTTATTTCTGAACACTTCTGACTTTTTAAAAGAAGTTGAGAACCGGTATGGCATGTAGCATGTGTGAGCATGGACCCGGGACCCAGTCTGGTGGGGCGTCCTTGGGGACGGTACACGTTCCCTCGGAGGGTCACTCAGATGCAGGAGCTGCCTCAGTGCTTGTGCACGGCTTTGATCGGTGCTCACGCTTAACCCAGGAAATGTCAGATGCTGTTGATCTATGAGTAATGGGCGATGCGTTTCTTAATGGTGGCACTCAGCACACCATAGCTAAGAAAATAAAAAGAGTAACATTTAAACTGGTACATCTGCTAGGGGCACCTGGGTGGCTCAGTCAGTTAAGCGTCCGACTTCGGCTCAGGTCATGATCTCACGGTTCGTGGGTTCGAGCCCCGCATCGGGCTCTGTGCTGACAGCTCAGATTCTGTATCTCCCTCTCTCTCTGACCCTCCCCTGCTCATGCTGTCTCTCTCTCTCTCTCTCTCTCTCTCTCTCTCTCAGAAATAAAAACATTAAAAATTTTTTAAAAATAAAATGGTACCTGCTATAAGTAATAGATAGATATGGATGGGTAAACGTATCTGCTACCTTTGCTTTGTCATGAATCCTACTGCTAAGACTCGTTATTCTTCTGATTAGGGGAGCTGACCTCGGTGAAAGGGATCATTTGTTGAGTGCTCACCTTGTTGGCCAGAGCTAAGCAAACCAGCGTCAGCTTGAAACCTGCTTGAAGCATGTCTGTTTTCTAACGCAGGCTGATTTAACTGTCCTAGGTCACAGCTTCCCAGCTCTCGACATCCGACAGCAGGTGTTCGGTCCTGATGCTCGCGGAGAGTGAGAGTGAGAGGAACAAGTGGGTGGGCGTGCTCAGCGAGCTGCACAAGATTTTGAAGAAAAACAAATTCCGAGACCGTTCCGTCTACGTCCCCAAGGAGGCTTATGACAGCACTCTGCCGCTCATTAAAACAACCCAGGCAGCCGCAATCATAGGTATGGACTGGTGCCGTTGACCGTGTTAGCACAGCTGTTGACCAGCCAGGGAGCGGGGCTGGCTTGCGTCCAGGAACCCCCCGTGTTCAGGGTGGCCAGTGCTGTGCCCCACATGCGCAGTGAGCATCTGCTGAGCAAGTACTCCGGGAAAAGTGCTTTCCAAGTGTGTTTTCTTCCGGAAAAAAAACAGCACTAAAGGTGAACCTGTGAACAATTTTCTGCTGTGTGACTTAGAACAAACTACTTAACTTCTTAAAGCTTAAGTTTCTCTGGGTAGGATGCAGGTTCTGATAACCTTGCAGAAGTTAGGAGGTTCGGTAAGGTGGGGCCCGGGACGGGATATCTGCATAGCAGATGCCTGAGAGAGAGAGAGAGAAAGAGAGAGCAGTTTCTGGGTCTGGAGGTTTCAGTTCCTGTCAGATTATTGGTACACATCCAACTCTTTTGTTACTTTCTAGTAAATAATGAAAAGTTAACAAGTAGGGTCCAAATGCCTTCCACACTTTCTCCCTCCCAAAACAAGTAGAACTGGGCCCATGGCACTTGCAAGCTAGGTTTTTTTCTTTTTTTTCCCACCCTCTATTGTATAAACATTACTTCTTTTTTAAGTATTGATATACTTTCTAATGATCGTCCTGTTAAAAATGACATGAGGTAATATTTACTTCAGTCATCTGAAAGGGAACTTAATAGTACAAATTGTTATTGTTATTTTTAAGTTACTTACTTGAGTGTTTTTGCACCAAATTTATTACCTATTTTGTTCTATCGGTTTAACCCAGCTTTGCCTGTTAACAGTGTTTCATATTCATGTCTTCTGTAGACCACGAAAGGATCACTCTGTTCACAATGTTTCATATTTGTGTCTTCTGTAGACCACAAAAGAATCGTAATCATGTTTTATATTCGTGTCTTCTGTAGACCATGAAAGGACTGCCCTGTTAACAGTGTTTCGTATTTATGTCTTCTGCAGACCATGAACGGATCGCGTTGGGAAATGAAGAAGGGTTATTTGTTGTACACGTCACGAAAGATGGTAAGAGAAAAATTATTGCGGAGTAACTTTCAACCCTATGTTGTTAGAAAAATTCTAAACTCTAGGTTCTAAATTATAAGAAGAGCAGGATTTGATCTTATTTATTCTGTAATTGAAATTTTCCAGACCTCATTTGATGTGTTTCTAAATCAAAAGGTAATTTTTAAAATTCTTTAATCCTCTGAGTTCTTAAACTTCCAAGTGTGTGTTGTGTTTCTTGTATCATTTATTCAGCACCTGTGCTCTCCAGACTGCCTGCACGCCTGAAGAGGGGACGTGAAAGATACAGCCAGACTTTTCATTGCTCTGTTAGGATTAGAAGTAGTAGCCGTCATTCAAGTGTGTGTTCACCGTTGAAGGATTTTCTCCCGCATTTACTACAGAAGATTTTTTTTCCAGGGCCAAATTAAATACCGAGGAAATAAAAAGGAACCAATTTATTAGTGTCCTATTTTTATATCAAGTGCGATCGTGGGAAGACAGTGCACTTAAACTGCATCTGTTACCCCTAGAATACGTTCAGTGAAATAAGTGTTTCTCAGTTTTTAAAACAGGAGTGCCACGGAGACGTTGCCGAGAGTTTAGTGCCAGCAAAAAGGTTTTTCCTGAAGGCGTAGTACCTTTTCCCTTACCTCACTGTGGGTGTGTGCCGTTACCTTGTGATGGGTATAATTATCTCCCCCTTTCTCCACATGAATCTGATCTCTTACCTTCCGTGTGCATCCATGTCTTCATTATAAGTTGACCTTCCTTGTGCGTGTCATTGGGATATGAGGAATAACTAAAACATTATTGTGCTTTTGATTTATTATTGCTTCTTTGCACAGAAATCATCAGAGTCGGTGACAACAAGAAGATCCATCAGATCGAACTCATTCCCAACGATCAGCTTGTTGTTGTCATCTCAGGGCGAAATCGGCACGTGCGACTTTTCCCCATGGCAGCTTTGGACGGGCGAGAGACCGATTTTTACAAGCTGGCAGAAACGAAAGGCTGTCAAAGCATAACTTCGGGCAAGATATGCCACGGAGCTCTCACGTGCCTGTGTGTGGCAATGAAAAGGCAGGTCCTCTGTTATGAACTATTTCAGAGCAAGACCCGTCACCGAAAATTTAAGGAAATTCAAGTCCCGTATAACGTGCAGTGGATGGCGATCTTCAGCGAGCAGCTGTGCGTGGGGTTCCAGTCGGGCTTCCTGAGGTACCCCCTGAATGGAGAAGGCGGTCCGTACAGTCTGCTGCACTCAAACGACCACACGCTGTCGTTTATCACGCATCAGCCGATGGACGCCATCTGTGCAGTTGAGATCTCCAGTAAAGAGTACCTGCTGTGTTTTAACAGCATGGGGATATATACGGACTGCCAGGGCCGGAGATCCAGACAGCAGGAGCTCATGTGGCCAGCCAACCCCTCTGCCTGTTGTAAGAGTCTCTTTCTTTTGGCCGTTTTCCCTCGGTGTCTCCTTCCTTCTCCCTCAGCCTCATTTCCTAATACATTCCCTCTTAATACCGGCTTGTTTTCCTAGCTCTTCCGCGAGGTTTTGCCTAAGTACTAATTATGTCATTTGCGCCAAGTAACTCTCTGTGGTTAGTTAGACCTAGGCCAGCAGGGTGGACACAGTCCATAGTTGAAGCTGATCTTTCAGTGGAACATTTTACTTAGCCAGATTTTGAACCGAAGTACCTCTAAGCAACTATCTTCACTGTCCCCAAAAATACAATCTTATGAGCATAAACGGCCCCTAAGACTTACTCTGGAGAAGTAGTTACTGAGTGAACTACATAAGCCCTGATGTAAAGTATAACACAACATCTAAAAGACGCCTTACTCCACTTGATGGTTTTTTCTGAATACACGGATATTTAAGGTCGCCTCTTGCACCCTTTCAAGAACTACGAGGACATCAGTGAAGTAGCGGATGCCCATCACGTGCCGTTTCACTGGCCAAGATGCAGCCAGAGCGCAAGAGCAGCAGTGTCCTCACGGAGCACAGGGTGGGGTGGGCGGGACCCCTGTGGGCCGGGACGCTGCAGCGGGCTGTGGCCACCCTGTGGGGATGCGCAGGGCACCTAACCCCAAACCCTCAGCAGACGACACCTGAATGTGTTTGAAAGCTGATCCGCTCAGCATTCTCCAACCAGGAAAGGTCAACTGTGTGGTAAATCCAGGAAATAGAGTGAGATCCCCACGGAGGCCAGACAGGATGGGTATCAAAACCAAGGGCAGGGTGGGGGTGGGGGTCGGGGGTTGGGGGGCATGAAACCTCTTCCACTGGCCCCTGTGGGGAGGGATGGCGGGCACGGGCCCGTCCATGTAAAGGTTCAGTGGAAGAAGAGTTAGGAGGCCGTGTGTGCTTGTTACAGGAGTGAGAAAACCTAGATCTAAAAAAGAAAGAAAGAAAAAGAAAAATACTTCTAATCCTCCCTACCCAGACCTAACAATTCTTACATTTTTGTTTCTGTTACAATATGTACTTTCCTCTGTGGTGGTGTACGCAGAGTAAAGGCTGTCTTGTAACCTAGTCAGGTAATGGTGCAAAGCATTCCATCTAAGTGGAGTGAGAAGTAGAATATCTGGCTCGTCTGAGTAGCGTGGCCAGTAATTTAATCCGTGACTCCGGCTTAGGTGATCATCTCATCCCTCTGCTCTGCCACTGTCGATGCTCATTCCATCACTGAACAGTTTTGAGGATTCATGTAACCATGCGAGGTGCGCTATCGTACATTCATAAAGGCGACTGCACGACTTAATTCTGTTTCACTGTCAGTCATTCAATGGTTTAGGAATCAAGTATTGAAAACGTGACATGAGACATCACTTTATAGAACTAGCATCAGACAAGGGAGCGTCACGCCCTCAGCATGAGCCAGAGCCTCCTGTGTGATAGCTGCCGTCTCATCCAACCCATAGCACGTCCACTGCTCGTTTATGGTTTATGTTCTGCTCAAAAATGATTGGACGCAGCCGCTGCGTGACTGCAGTAGGACTTCAGTGGGATTCCGTTCTACGATTATTTAGCATAGATCTTTCAGAATGTTTTGGGTTGAAGAATTAGAAGTACGGGAGTGCCTGGGTGGCTCAGCCAGTTAAGTGTCTTGATCTCAGCTCAGGTCTTGATCTCAGGGTCATGAGTTCAAGCCCCATGTTGGACTCTGCACTGGGCATGAAGCCTACTGAAAAAAAAAAGAGGTGCCTGGGTGGCTCAGTCAGTTAAGCATCCGACTCTTGGTTTCAGCTCAGATCATGATCTCAGAGTGAAATCGATCCCCCCCCATCAGAATCTGCCCCGAGCACAGAGCCTGCTTAAGATTCTCTCCCTCTTTCTGCCTCCCAAGCTCGCATGCATATGCATTCATGCTCTCTCTCTCAAAAAAAAAACAAAACAAAAAAAACAAGTAATTAGCCACTGTTCCCTCATTCCCTTCTCATAGGCTACAATGCACCGTATCTCTCAGTGTACAGTGAAAACGCGGTCGATATCTTCGATGTGAACTCCATGGAATGGATTCAGACTCTCCCACTCAAAAAGGTAATTTAACCCTAAAATAGGGGCTAGCAAACTCATGAATGTAGTGTAACACTGATGAGACCCATTAGCTCTTTTCACTAATCGAGCATTTTCTGGCAGTTGCTATGTGGGATTTAGCTAAGGGAAAGGAGATAGAAACAGAAGACGAGCTGGTTAATTGTATAAGTAGCTCAACACCATAGTATTTTTTATCACATTTAGTTTCACCGTGTTTCGCTTTGTCAACGTGAGTATCATGATAACCAGCGACAGGAACGTACCATCCACCTCACATGCAGGTCCTCCTCTCCTTCAGGAGCTCTGGGCAGGGGGTGGGAGGGGAACACCGTCACTCCTCCTTGTGGCTGTCGTTCACGGCGTGGCGTGTGGGTGGTGATCCTGTGAGACAGACCCCACAGGCTGGAAAAGTGACTAACCTGAGAGCCCAAACTATGCTGAAGCATCTTGTGATTAAAAAAATAAAGGTGTTATATGTTCCTCATAGAACATGCTTTTCCCTATGATGATAGAGAATTTTTACAAGTATACAACGACTGTTGTGCATCGGTGAAGAGTAATGGTGTCACGAAGACGTACGTAGCTTGCGTCGTCTGCGAGGGGCAGGGTTGAGAAGAATAGGTGCAGGAAAGTAGCCAAGGTCAGATTTCAAGGTCTGCCCCAACGTTAAAGGACATCAACAGTGAAAACTCTTGGAAATACTCCTACCTCATGTAAAGCACCCAAAATATGGCCCTCTGGCTTGCAATTTGGGGCTGATTACATGTAATTTTCCGTTTTATCATGTAAATCCTATAATATATACAAAAGAATAGGACCTTTATGAAGTATAATAATTAACTGCTCACTCATGACCCCACCTCCTAACTTTGGGCCCAGAATATTACCAACATCACTGCCTCTTCCATTGTACACGTCCCTTGTCCCATCCGCCAGGCCCCTCCAAAGGAAATCACTACCCTGAATGTTGCGTGTACCATTCCTTTCCTTTTCTTAAAATGCAGATTTTTTTTTTTGGCATATTTAAATATTCCTCAACACTTGTTTTGTTCTGTATCATTCAGTTCTGTTCGCCTGTGAGCTTTGTGAAAACGTTATGTTGTGTGTTCTCTGCCTTGCTTCCTTCACGCATATTCCAGGGTCCATCCGTGCAGTTACAAATAGTGCATTGCTTTTCACAGCTATAAAATATTCTGTCGAGTGACCAAGTCACAATCCGTTTCTCCATTGTCTCATTGGCAGACACGTGAATCATTTTCCAGGTTTTGCTGCTGTGACCACTGATGCCTGTGTCATTGGGCGTGTGTGTGCGTGAGCGCCTCTAAGTCACGTGTCTAGGACGGAATTGATGGAACACAGGGAATGCAGGGGTTCAACTTTACAAGCTAGTGTTGGATTATTTTCCGGAGTAATTGTACGGGCTCATACTCCCCCAGCAGTACACGGGAGGGCCTGCTCACCCACATCTTCTCTGACCTTGCCGTTCTCAGGACTCACTGTTTTATAACCATTATAAATGGTTGCAGCATGCTGTCTCAGGAAGCATTACTTTGCTTGTCTCCAATTAACTGTGTTGTTGAGAATCTTTTATATGTTCATTCATTCTTATTTCTTCTCCTGTGAAATACCTACTCATGCTTTTTGCCTATTTTTCTTTTTGGCTTCTTTTTCTTACTGATTTATTGAAATTCTTTATATCTCATAAATACTGGGGAAAGGATGGGGTAAATCTTTTCTATTTGTGACCTATTTTCATGTTGTATTTTTCCAAGCATATATTTTTGTACAATAATGATAAATCATATTATTTTGCTAAAAACTTACTGTTATAAATTTTAATGTCATTATGTGTATCACTCTTCTCCTTTACATTTATGTTTCTTCTGTTAAGAAACTCCTACCTCAAGGTCATAAAGATATGATCTATATTTTATTCCAAATGTTTGAAAGGTGTGCCAATTACATCAACGTCATGAATCTATGGAGTTGGTGTGGGTTTGTGTGTGGTGTGAACTGGGGATACCGTTTTCTCTGTGCCCCATTTCCCAGTGATGCAGTTTCATCTCTGTCATATGTGGACATTTAGTTCCACCCAGGTTCATAAAGTAGCTGTGTTGATATCTCCTTAGTATAATTATGTAGTCACTAATGGCTTTAAAAAGCCAAATTTAAGATTTCAGTGTATTTCTACTTTTTTCCCCAGAATATTCTTCCTTTAAAATATTGTCATCATAGGGGCGCCTGGGTGGCTTTGTCGGTTAAGCGTCCGACTTTCGCTTAGGTCATGATCTCGCGGTTCGTGGGTTCGGGCCCCGCATCAGGCTCTGTGCTGACTGCCAGCTCAGAGCCTGGAGCCTGCTTCAGATTCTGTGTCCCTCTCTCTGACCCTCCCCTGCTCACGCTGTCTCTGTCTCTGTCTCCTAGAAATAAAAAAAAATATTTAAAAAAATAAAATAAAATGTTGTCATTATAACTGTTTATTAAAATTAGATCATTGTATACCCCCTTCCATCAGAATTAATGTTGATTTTTCTGAGAGTGCTATCTTCTGAAGAGGAAAGATAAATGAAAGGTCTTAATAGTCTGTACTTTACAAATAGGCCTAAAGTTTTATGATTCCATTGGATGGTGTTACTGAAATGCTAATTATATTTTTTTTTCATTCTTATTTTAGGTTCGACCCTTAAACAGTGAAGGATCATTAAACCTTTTAGGGTTGGAGACCATTAGATTAATATATTTCAAAAATAAGATGGCAGGTAAGGAAATAAAACATTAATGGGATAGTCCCAGGGAAACATTCTCTCTGAGCTGACTGCCTAGAGATAATTAATAAATAGCAGTGACCACATTTAAACTCAGGATTCTCTTAGTCCAAAGTCTGTGACCCTGACTTCTGTCATACTCTCTCAATATAGTAAGTTAAATGGATAAAAAGTCCTTCCATCTAACCTTGTGTAGCTGTGGACAAAAATACTTGTTTGTGACCTCCCTTATTTTTCTGGGAAGTCCTGAATTAAGTGGAGAAAGTATGGCTGAAAATAGTATTTTCTGGACTATCAATGCTGCAAAACCCTAACCAAAGTCTATAATGGCACTAAAATGGTGAACACTCATCCAGAATTCTGACCGGGGACTTCAAGAGCATATCTTCCGCCAAGGGCACCTGGGGCCTAAAACTTCACGAGTGGCCATGACAGCACTGACCGCCAGAGTCAGGAGGGCGAATGGGAGCCAGGGAGGGCGCGGGCGGTGTCCATGGTCATGTGGTGGCCCCTCGGCACTCGGGTCCCTTGGCTGACCGACTGGTGGGTAGAGGAGGTCCTGCCTGAGTGGATATTCCACCGTGACATGAGAAAGGAGAGTGGGGTTTTAGGAGCGATTCCCACTCAGTGATGGATTCACCATGAAGCTACTAAACTTGAGCTCTAAGCCTCACCATGCCTGGGGCCTGTACTTAATTCGCATCTGTTTCCTAGAGGAAGTCCACATATTCGTATAGGGTCAGCTTCACCTGTTCTCAGCGCTTGTGGCCGGAATGATCCAGAAAGTATCCATTTCCCAGTTCACGTCTGTAGGATAAAGCCTCTTCCCACGCGTGTTTCCCCATCTTTCCACCCCTCCTGCTGCTGCTCTAGGCCGGCTGCAGAGGCGGAGCTTGGAGAGGGAAGACCTGGCAGAATTTCAGCACCTGCGTCCTGTGCTCAGCAAGGGCAGGGGGTGCCCGGTCCCCCAGAGGCCCTTCCCTTTTCTCTGTCTGGCTCAGACAACAAAAGGAAATAAAAGGCATCAGAATTGATAAAGAAGAAGTCAAACTTTCACTTTTCGCAGACGACATGATACTCTACATAGAAAACCCAACAGACTCCACCAGAAGCCTACTAGAACTGATCCATGAATTCAGCAATGTTGCAAGATATAAAATCAACGTACAGAAATCGGTTGCATTTTTATACACCAATAATGAAGCAACAGAGAAATCCAGAAACTGATCCCATTTACAATTGCGCAAAAACCATAAAATACCTAGGAATAAACCTAACCAAAGATAGAGGAGATCTGTATGATGAAAACTATAGAAAATTTATGAAGGAAATTGAAGAAGACACAAAGAAATGGAAAACCATTCATGCTCACGGGTCGGAAGAATAAATGCTGTTAAAATGTCATTACTACCCAAAGCAATCTACACATTCAGTGCAGTTCCAATCAAAATTCTCTGTCTGGCTCAGTCATTCAACTCTCAGGGGCTCAGTGTTGCCGCGGCCTTCATTCCGGCCATCACTTGTCCCCCACCGCCACCAGGACCCAGACCTCCTCCGGCTGCACAATTCTCACGCTCTAAAATCGTGCTTCACACGTAGTTAAGAAGGCCAGCTGATGAGGCTGCATTATTAGGGTACAAGAAGAAAATTGCTTTTCCGCTAACCCCCTGCCTCGGCTCACCTTTTCCTCACTTCAGCTTTGTGGGTGTTAAAAACTCTTCAGATGGGCTTTTCTTCTGTTCCACGTTGAGAGAACGGCATCCCTCATGTTGTGTGAGCACAGCTGCCTCTTTCATTCCTCGCGTGTGTTCACCGATCTCTGCGTGTCTGGGGAGCCTGTGGCTGGCGGTGGTTTACTTGTAGGTGTGAACATTGAACCCGGGTGCTGGGCGCATATGGTGAAGTCTCCGCGCCCCACCGGCACGGGTTGGGGGCTGGGGGTGTAGAAACAGAAGAGTCAGGCCTTCAGTAAGGGAAGCTGGTCTAGTGCGGGTTTTTGTCCTTACCCACATCCAGCAGACTGGCTCTTGCACAGGAAATGTTTTATTATGTAAAAACAATTTTAATGAACGTTTGCGTGAATAGTTTACCATTGATGCTGAGGACCATGTAGCTTAACCTGAGACGTTTTTTTAACACCCTAAGCCATTGGAACCAGTACTCGGAAAATGAGAGAAGACAGTGCAGAGGGATTGGGGTGGGGGGTGGGCACAAGGCGACAGGACCTGCATGCAACTGCATTTTCCTTTTCTTCCACTAAAATGGTGCCACTGTGTGTTTGTAATCCAATCAAGGTGAAAATGCATTTCGTAAGCTAGGTTTCACTTTGCGTATAACTGTTCCCATATGTCCCGGTGTGAATTACTATTTACCGTATCTGCACAGCTTTCAGAAATGTGAACTGGGTACATTGGGCAACTGAGTCATGCTTGCACTGCCTGGGAGACTAACGGACAAAAAGCATTTTAGCGCTTTAAAGAACATCGCTGTTCTTCGTATTCTTTTAACAGAAGGGGATGAACTGGTGGTTCCGGAAACATCGGATAATAGTCGAAAGCAGATGGTTAGAAATATTAACAATAAGCGACGCTACTCCTTCAGGGTCCCAGAAGAGGAAAGAGTGCAGCAGAGGAGGTAGGGGGGCGACAGGGCCCTCTGCAGGGGGGGTGCGGGGGACAACACAGTGAGCTGCTGCGGAAGGAAAATGTGGTCTCAAAGTCCGTCGCCCCTCTGTGGTGTCAAGACACCACAGTCACGAATGTCCTTCTCAGGGTGACTTCAATGAGTCCTCGCCACAGTGCGAATATGCGCTGGGTTAAAGTGCCACATTTTCATCCATCTCTCTGTGTACATGAAATACTCACAGTTTCTAGAATGTGAGCCTTTGTGCCATATAAACAGTTCCTCACTGCGTACAGGGCACCTGTACAGGCGTGAGCACTTCAGGGTAACTCTTCTCTTCAAGAGCAAACAGCCCATAGGCTGGTAGTATTTCCAGTTACATGTAAAAACGTCCCTAAACCGTTATCAGATATTTTAAAAGACCCGCAGAAAATGGTCCGGACTGTCTGTGGCCTAGAGCTTTGGTACGTGAGTGCTGAGAAAGCCCTCTCTGTTCTCCCACCAAAAAGCACAAGATCTTGTAGCTAAAAACAGAAGTTCCGAAGTTTTAATTGAGTATATTTTCTTATTTATTCTATCCTTACTAAACTTGATTTCACCATTTTATTTTTGTGACCAAGGATGCTTAATTGTTTTCTCAAGTTTAACCAGACGGAGCACAGAAAAAGTGTCTAAACAGGTGTTTTCTCTTACAGAGAGATGCTACGAGATCCAGAAATGAGAAATAAGTTAATTTCTAACCCAACTAATTTTAACCACATAGCACACATGGGCCCAGGAGATGGCATTCAGATCCTAAAAGACCTGCCCATGGTAAGAAAAAGGGTGGCTGGGTGGGGACGGGGTTACGAGTGGGGCGGGGAGAAGACGCATATGCGCGCGTGGGCCTAGCGCGATGCGGGAGTGTGATGACAAGAGGCTCATGTCCCCGTAGCGCTATAACGTGTGATGCGCATGTGAAAAACCGCATTCGGGCATCTGTGAGGGACCAGACAGATCAGGTTGGTAGCTGCACAGCCCGTAAACTTGCCCCACATCCATTTGTGGGGGAGCACACCGCCAGGCTGCGGGAGGGTCTCTCCTGGGATTCAGGGCCCACTCACCAGATCAGCGACATTTCTGCGTGGTAGCAGTTCCCTACAGATGTTTGGCTATTTCCCACCTGCAGAGAACCCCATATGCTGGTCATTAACGGTCGCACCTGTTACCTGGTTGGGCGGTCATATCTCTGTCCTCTCCCCGGTGACCCACCTGTTGCCCGGTCCATCTTCCACACAAAAGTACAACATAGGGAAACTGGTTTGTCACGTGGAGGTCGGATCCTTGGACCCATGATGTTGAAATTAAGAACAGGAGCGGAATTAGGAATTTTCCAGGCTCTGTGCATATCGCATCTTGGTATCGCAATACTGAGCAAACTGCTGACACGTTAATAGGCCCTTTGGGTGACTGGTGGTAGCATTCAGACTGAGAGTCTGGACCCCAGGCTCCTTCTGAGGGCACCTGTCTTCTTACCTCCTCGCCGGCCCGCTCTGCTGTGACAGGAGATAGGAACACATGTACCCAGGAGAAAAAAATGCTGGGTCATCTCGTTTAATGTGCAGTCAAGCTTTTAAAATGGCAAAGTCAAACTTTAAAAGGTCATTTTGCATTTGTCTCATGAGAGGAACCAAAAAAAGTCAGTCCTGGAGTCTGAGTCCCTCAGCGCACGTCCCAAGTGGCCATTGAGCCCGTTCATGAATCAACACTGCGTTCTTACTGCTCGTAGCAATGACCCGGTGGTGGCCGTCCCTTCCTCTAGGTTCTCAGCTGTCACAACAGCCCTTCACCCGCTGGCAACCAGGATGTTTACCAGAAAAGTATAGATAAGCCGAAAGGTTACACATGGCCGTTAAAACGAGGTAAAAACTCGAAGACCCAGCATGTTAGATATTCCACTGTTATACTTCTCTGTGAGTTACAACTTACACTGGTTTTTCGCCTTTTTGCCTGGCGGTGAGAGTTCAGACTTCACTCTTCACCCGTTCGGATCATCTGTTTAAAGAATTTTTTTTAATGTTTTAATTATTTCTGAGAGAGAGAGAGACAGTGTGAGCAGGGGAGGATCAGAGAGAGAGGGAGACACAGAATCCGAAGCAGGCTCCAGGCTCTGAGCTGTCAGCACAGAGCCCGACATGGGGCTTGAACCCATGAACCGTGAGATCACGACCTGAGCCAAAGTCAAACGCCAGACTGACTGAGTCCCCCAGGCACCCCTCTGAGCATCTGTTTAAAGTCCCTGGTCTGGTCATCCTTTATTCTCAGAAGTAAACCTAAACTGCCCATGTGGCTCCATGCCTCTGCCGTTTCAGAGAGAGTGTTTATGCTTCGATAAACATGTGAGACGTGAATATACTTTATAGCTCTTATTTGAAAAGTCAAGTGTTAATGTACTATTTCAGTGAAACTTTTTAAAACTCAGTTGGATAATAGTTTTCAACACCTGATATATACTTCAGATTCTTTTGGAGAACCTGTGTGGCTCATTTGGTTAAACTTTCGACTTCAGCTCAGGTCACGATCTCACAGTTCATGTGTTCGAGCCCCTGCATTGGGCTCTGTGCTGCCAGCTCAGGGCCTAGAGCCTGTTTTCAGACCCTCTGTCTCCCTCTCTCTCTGCCCCTTCCCCACTCGCACTCTGTCTCTCTCTCAAAAATAAACATTAAAAAAAAATTTTTTAGTGGCGCCTGGGTGGCTTAGTCGGTTAAGCGTCCGACTTTCGCTTAGGTCATGATCTCACGGTTCGTGGGTTCGAGCCCCGCGTCAGGCTCTGTGCTGACTGCCAGCTCAGAGCCTGGAGCCTGTTTCAGTCTGTGACTCCCTCTCTCTCTGACCCTCCCCTGCTCACGCTGTCTCTCTCTCTCTCTCTCTCTCCTAGAAATAAATAAAACATTTAAAAAAAAATTTTTTTAAAGATTCTATGGAGAGATTAGATACAAATTTCAAACACATGCATATGCTGCAAAGCCACACATCAACCAATAGGGAATTATTCAGTTGTTAGCAGGGTCTTAGTAGGTCTTATACTTTTTAAATTTTGTTTCACATGTGCTTTGTTTTGGTGCACAAAAAAGAATATACGTAGAACACAAGTTACAGAAAATTTTGCTATAAATTCTGTTATGTCCCACATCTTACGGCATTTTTCCTTAAGGTGAAATCGGGTGGGGGTTCACACAATAGTCCTCTGCTTCATAGTCTACTGCCATCACATGCAAAGTCAATTTGCTGATGTTCTAGAAGTTTTTCAGACCTTCCTACGCAGGAAGACTCGGCCATCACACCCCCAAATAAGCACACAGAAACGAGGTAGCGAATTTCCGACACTGTGAGAACCCCTCTGTCACGACACCATCTCCCTTCACCATCCCACCCAACACTTCCAGTGAAAGAAATTGGTCTTTCCTTTTTTTGTTCAAAATAGGGGCCGGCGGTAATGACTGAGCAACCCCAGTCCCGACAGCGTTTCTGGGAGATTTCTTCCCACACCTGACCCCATGGCGCGTGGCCGCCCATGCTGGCCCCCGTTCCCATCCAACCTCTTCATTTCTAGCGTTTGCCGTCCCTGATTGTGTTAACCCGTGACTGCCTGGCCGGCTCTTGGTGTCGTGGATACCAGGGCCTGTGTCCTACAGCGCGGTCCAGTTTGTCATGCATCTTCCGTTCCTTCCTTGACACATGAGCACTTTTGTGTTTCCAGGACGAGAAGTTGGTGTAAATTTTTGAAACCTGGGTCTTCGCCCTATTTTATTTTCACCGGACTTTCTTTTACTAGCCAGGGGCAGACAGGCAGGGGCTGCCGTAGGCATCCGTTTCATCAGCCAGCCGATGGTTTCGATCCACTGTCCACCCAGACCTGTGTTTGTCTCGGGGTAGACCCTGCTAAACACAGTCGTGCGCAGGTCTGAAAAAAAATATTCATGCGTGTACCCATGTATCTACATATATATGTGTATTGAAAATCTTGTGGTGTTTTAATATGCTCTCAGGTTGTCATTTCCACTGAAATGGAATTATCTGTATTTAATGAACTGTTTCTAAAACCTAAGATGAATTCAGTCCATCAGCCATTACCTGCCATCCGTGCAAAGGGCAGCATGAGCCCTGGACATTTTCCTGTTTTCACTTCTCCCATCAGTACTGCTTTCCTGGGAAATACTTCCGACCGTAGAGAATTTGTTGGAGATCATTAGGAGCTTAGTTCTGTTTCCTTTATACCAAAATTGACACCGATCTACGGTTGTTTGCCTCAAATGTGGAAGAGATTGTCATGAGGAGGGAGTCTTTTTTTTTCCTTTCTCTCTTGAATCAGAGGTGAGCCCTTTACACACCCACGTCTAGCCGAGTGATAGCACGTACAACTTAGAAGTACGGACTGCGCTAGATGCTGAGACCTTGTCCTTTACCTTCCCTCACGGTGGGGGCCACCAGTAAAGGACAGGTGCTTCTCCCGCTGAACACAAGAATAACATCTTACCTCCAGAAGATTTATTTTGGCACACTGGCAATAACTTTAGGAAGTCTTGGTTCACTCACATCTCTACATTTAAAACCATATCTTCTAGAGGAGCTCTTTTTTGAGCCTCCATAGTTTGCGAGAGTTTGCAAGTTCATCCCAGTTCGGGAGGGTGGATGCACGGCCAGCCTCCTCCCCCACTGGTCCGCCCACCGGCCCTGGACCACACGGCCTCGGAGAAGGTGGCCGGGCGCTGAGTGACGGCTCCCTCATGACTCCTGTTCTGATAGACTAGCGCCCTTGGTTTGAAAAGCGTTTTCTCTATCTTTAGTATTATTACGGTATTTTGTGTTTTTATTAATACACCCAGACATTGACGGGATTTTTCCCTTGTTAAAAATGAGCCTGTCTTTTTGGATGTGCAAGTGGAGACAAGTCTGGGCTGCTGGGAGTTGACACTGATAATGAGGGTCACGGAAAGAAGACACACATGGGAATCTGTAAACACTGGGAAATGGTTTTAGCATCTAAAGAAAACAGGCTCCTAGCACTTCTAATGAGAGGCCGCTAGTGGGTTCGCCGACCTTTAACCAGTTCTTTCTGTCCTTATTGATGGCACGTTTTTGCCGTCAGCTGTCTCAGTACCAGCAGGTTACAGAACAGAACTTTCTGAGGCCTGGAGGTATTTCCTGAAGGACTCAGTGCTGATGGGAGCGATGTCATGCCTTCCGCATGTGTGCTGAGATGTCACGTGTAACCAGTGAATACATGTTCATTACCATGTTCCTTTTTTGTTTTCTTCTTCCTGTTGTTTTGATAGCCAGGCCTCCCTTATCCACCCTCTCTCCACTCCGGCCTCATCTCCTCTCCGATCAACTTTGAGCACATCTATCACATGACTGTTAATTCCGCTGAAAAATTTCTCTCTCCTGAGTCCATAAACCCCGAGTATTCCCCGTCTCTGCGCTCTGCCCCCGGTACACCCAGCTTTATGACTCTGAGGGTATGGACAGCCGAGTCAGGTGTTAACTACCACTGACCGTGTGCGGACCTCCTGAACCCAGCTTGATAAGTAACCCGCCGAGGGGGCTACCTTTGTGAATGTTCCTTCCTGCTTCTCTCCTGCCAGACCTCTCCCGTTCCCCCTCCTCCTCCTTCCCCTCCTCCTCCCCCTCCTCCTCTTCAAGTTCTATTTTCTTTCTTCTTCTGAGGAAAGACACAAAGCCTGGGGAAGATTTCACTTCTATTCTTTCAACCATATTGGAGGGTTGGTGGTTTGTTTTTGTTTTTTTTTTTAAGTTTAATAGATGTTCCCATCTTGACGTCCCCTTACGGATGCCATCATTAGAAATAGCCCCGTGTGGGTCTTTGTTAAAAAAAAAAAAAAAGGAACCCCACCATTTCTGAATGTTTTTTATAGCTCATTACCCTATATCTGGCTCAGTTCAGAGAAGTTTTATTGATTTAGCCAGGTTGCTTAAGGTCTGCAGCAGGACCTAGCCACGGGCCTTCTGTCTACCATAAACCCCTTTTTAAAAAGCTTCCAATTGTCCCAAGTAAAAATTACAATAGTATGAAAGAGTAACAGGAAAAATGACAAAAAGAAGGTAATCCTCCTAGGCTCTGAGATGCTGATACGCCTTCAGTTCCGCCCAGGACCCACGATACAACAACTAAATCAGAGAGCGAGAAAGCACGAAGTATGCGGCATCGGGAAGGAGGGTGGCATTTGCCAACGACCCCTTGGATGCCGCCGACATCTTTGTAGCCGGCGGCCCTTGCGGTGGCCGGAAGCTCTCCCATCCTTCCACCCGCGGGTCCACACTGTGCTGACTGCCCAGCACCGTTCTCACAAGTTAATTTCGCAAATAAGATATTTGGGTTCTGTCGTGCAAGCCCATGTCGCACAGTGGCCCCTGACTTAGAAAAGTAGTCGCATCCATTGTTCATTTGTAGAGAGGGCTCTAGAGTGAGAAATTTCTTTNCGAGAAAACACGAAGTATGCGGCATCGGGAAGGAGGGTGGCATTTGCCAACGGCCCCTTGGATGCCGCTGACATCTTTGTAGCCCGCGGCCCTTGCGGTGGCCGGAAGCTCTCCCATCCTTCCACCCGCGGGTCCACACTGTGCTGACTGCCCAGCACCGTTCTCACAAGTTAATTTCGCAAATAAGATATTTGGGTTCTGTCGTGCAAGCCCATGTCGCACAGTGGCCCCTGACTTAGAAAAGTAGTCGCATCCATTGTCCATTTGTAGAGAGGGCTCTAGAGTGAGAAATTTCTTTTTGTATTTTTGTTTTTACTGTACACTCTAAATTATAATGTTTGAAATGTCGCTGTCACCAAGCCATAATGTCATAAAAATAAGTTATTTGACGAATCATAAGGTTAACTCTGATGTTAAAGTAATCAGCCTTAGCTTGCTTTGTTAACTTCAGGGAGTGGAGTCTGGAGGAATGTTGTGCAAACGCATTGGTCGAGAATTTTCTATACAAAAGATGACACGTGTTGTTTAGGTCTGTCCTCCGTGAGTAGAAACACTGCTGTCAGTGAAAGTGTTTCCACGTGAAAAAGACCAGCAGCTTAGGTGTTTGTAGAACGAAGGTGAACCTGAGCTGACTGAACAATAAACGTTTTTGTGTGGGTTTTTTTTTTCTTTTTCTCACAGAACGTGTCTTCTGTGTGTCAGTCTTTTGTGACTTCAGCCTTGGTGTGACCACACTGGCATATTTTTACAGGCTGTTTTTTGCCATTTAGGCTAGTTTGTTCCGTAGGCAAGGACAGCACCGAGGTATTTTCAGGTTTATAGCAGGAGCAATAAAAATGTAAAGGTTGAAACTGACACCCCCATCTCTCGATCCTTCCTTTGCTGCCTCATGTGCACGTAGGTCACTGGTGTCTTAGAGGGCTGCTTCTGGGTGCGTGAATGTTAAGACGCTGGCACTGCTTTTGTTCGGTCTTATTTTCTTAGAGAATAAAAAGGTAAAGCGTTTGCTTTGAACAGATAACACGCTAAGAATTAAATGGACTTTGCAGATTTGATACACGAACCAAAACAGCAGCGGTTGAACTTAGAGCCAGTCCACCACCCTACTTCCCCTTCGTGTGGCCCTGTGACTTGGAGTTCTTCACCTGGCATCAGCGCGTTGTCCTGATCGCTGAGACCTGCGCCCGGTGTCCGTGGCTTTGACGTTAACCTTCTCTCAGGCACCAGCCCCAACGCCTCTCCTGGTCTCAAACGTCTGGGCCCATCAGGGCGGCCGAGGGCTTTCAGTTCTCAGCCAAGTCCAGACAGCCCGTCCCTCACGCCTCCTCTCTGGCTGTGCGTGACTTTTCACAACACCCTTTGGCCCACTTTTCCACCCAGAGCACCAGAATCATTCCACAGTTTGATGGAAAACTCTGTAAAGCAGTGTTCCCGAGTTAGAGCACCTCACCCCGGCTCTGATGGCTTCAGACGTGCTGCCTGTGGCCCGAGCCCCGCTCTGCCAGCCGCCGGGGCGTGGGGTGTGCAGGCGCGTGCCCCGCGGCACACGGAAAGCACTTCCTTGAGAAAAACATGCCCTTCAGCCTGGTGCCTCCGCACGGGCTCGCTCTGATCAGCTAATGCAGTTCTCCTGACCAGAGCCTCCTACGCAGTGAAACCTCCGTTTCGGGTATCTGCAAACGTCCATATAATTCTGCGCCGCGCTGTCACTTGTAACCATGTAACTTCTACTTACTGTTCTCACAATAGAAAGAATTTTTATTTGCTAATAACGGTTTCAATAAGTACAAGGACAAGCACTTATCCCTGAGCAGGGGGAGGTCGGCTTCCTTTGGGCAGGGTCATAGCCTCGGGTCCTTGTTCTGTGCCACTCCGCTCGAGATCGTTGATTTGTTAGAGTGAAAATTAGACGTCTCCGCAGAAGATCACTTTCTCCAGCTGAAGAGGTTTTCCTTCTGCTTTGTTTTCAGAACCCTCGGCCTCAGGAGAGTCGGGCCGTGTTCAGCGGCTCGGTCAGTATCCCGTCTATCACCAAATCCCGCCCTGAACCCGGCCGCTCCATGAGCGCCAGCAGCGGCCTGTCAGCAAGTAAGTGCTCCCGTGGGGGACCGCGGGGCCCACCGGCTCCTCTCTCGCCCACGATGCTCGCACCCCTGCATGTCCGGCGGCCGCAGCGCCTCAGGCCTGCTGGGTGTGCCCCATAAGCACGGGGGCACCTCTTAGGAGAGAGATCACGGGGCCCGGAACCCCACCGCAGAGAGTAACCGGGGTAGCGTTGGCGATGGGCTCGCCCTTAAGAGTCACCGGGAAGGTCATGGGCTTTCCCTAGGGGTGGAGCGTGTCTGAGTCGTGTTTGATTGAGACAAGGCCAGTGTGGCCACCTGGTGATGTCAGGGAGTGACCCAAACACAGGAGGTAGGCAAGGTCAGGTCAGGGACTCACAGAGCGAGTAGGACATTGTCTTCTTAGAAGCTCAGGACCTTTATCTCGTGTACATTCTTAGGAAGGTCAGTCCGTCTGCTGCCAGAGGGGGCAGGGCCACAGGCAGGGATGCAGGCACAGTCCCTGGGGTTCTCGGCGCCTCCTGGGGCTCGGCCAGGAGAGGAGGGGGTGTTTCTGGGAGGTGAGGGGGGAGAGCCACTCGGCAGGGAGAGGAGGGGATGGATCCGGGAGGTGAGGGGGAGAGCCACGGGTGCCCGGGTTCCAGAGGGCCTGGCGATACATTAGAATGGAGACCAGGGTCCATGTCACAGACCGGCTTCTCATAAGCAGGCCTGTGACAGGCGCAGGGGCCCATCGTTTGTGACCTGCCGCCAGGTGGCGCTGGCTGCACCGTCGACCTCTGTCCCCTGAGCCGCGGTGTGGCCTTGCTGGTGCTTCTGCAGAAACCTGGAGCTCGGCCGAGGGACGTTCGGAGGGGAGTCGGGGTGGCGTGTCCGTTGCAGGGGTGCTGAACGCCGCCTCCTTGGTCCGCACAGGGTGCACAGAGGCACCATGTAGCCACCTGTAACCATCGCGTGTCCCACTGAATTCGCGAGGACCTTTGGTTGTTCCTGGGTCACAAGCGGCGATGTAGACAGTCTATCATCCGCTTGTCTGTCACTTTCTCAGAAGTAGGGAGGTGGCTGGTGGGGGGGAGG
>NW_027532592.1:2525233-2528231 GCF_008692635.1 Crocuta crocuta
GGGAGGCAGATCCGTGTTCAGTAAACGTATCTGTGGCCTCGAGTTCTGGAACATCAGCTACATGGACAGAGGGTCCCCCCTCCATGGTTGTTCTCTGGCCCCGGGCCGTGCGAGGACCGAAGTGAGGATCCTGGGTTTTCCCCTTTCTGAGGGCCCAGGATCTGGGAGCAGCCAAGCTGGATGGCCCTGCGCGGGGTCCCCCGGGTGGCTGCGGCTCCTCGTGTGGCTGGAAGCCTGCGTCCCTTGCCCCGCGGGCCTGAGCGTCCCGGCCCAGAGCAGGTGGCCGCACGGGCAGGTGGAGGTGGGAGCCTTTCTGTAACCTNTTACCCAGATTCAACACACAGAGCATCACAACGGTAATATTTTAGCCCATGAGCCCTTCTCCAAAACCCTTGGAGCCAGAAGCTGTTTTTGTTTTCAGAATCCAGATTTTTTTACATACATTTGAGGAAGGAGTCTGTGGAATAATGTGTTACATTCCCAGCAAGATTGGGGCCACCACCCGCCACCCACAAATGTGTCCGTATTTGTCCCGCCGGATTCATGGCAGGCCATGCTAGAAACCTGTAGATAAATGTGGTCTTTTAAAATGAGCTCCAGGTGGCTCCCGTCAGGGTCGCCACCACCCGGGTCCACATCAGCCTCAGGGAGGCGCCCCAGGCCCCTGTGGGATGGCAGGTGGAGACGGGACCTGTGAGGCAGAGCCCAGCCGCATCCCGAGCGCGGGATGACCGGGCTGCAGACCGGGCTGTGGGGCTCCTGTCAGGCGTGGCTCCGTGAGGTCCCTGTCCAGGAATCCCCGAGGGCCATCTGCTGTGATGAGTGCCTCTCACCGACTTTAAGAAGACTCCAGCTCATGGGAGAAGTTTCCAGAAGGACAGCCAGGCGAGAGAGAAATGAGAAGTAACGGGGGACTGCGTTGTCTGTCTCCACAACCAGCCAGACTCAGGATGGCTTCCCGACACACAGCTGTTGACCGCCGTGGTTCCATCCAAGCTGCTGCCCTCCCCCGGGAGGAAGATGTGCTCCCATTAGCGACCTGGCCACTGGGGACCGTCGACACCTCGCTGCCCACCCCCCGAGTGTGTGCTCTCAGTCAGCCGGGACCGGTCCTCAGACCGTCCCCAGGCCTCTTTGGCGGTCTGCTTTAATGGTTTAAGATTGAGTGATTGAGTGTGACTTTTCTTTGAAAGGAACATTCCCAAAGTTCTTCAAAAAAGCATAATCACTGGGGGGGTGGGGGGATGCATTAGTTTCTTCCTAAATAATCACAGCGCGGAAGGAGAGACTCCGGTAGATAGACAGGTGCGCTCACACCTGCAGGCCCTGCCGGGTCACATCCGTGTCCATGTACTGAGCGCGCTCGTTCCCACAGAAACTGGGGTAGAAGTTATTTGCAAATGAAAACCGAGACTCAGAAGGCCGCACAATTTTCTTATATTTTGAGGAGGGGGAGGTGGCGCAACATGCACACAAGCTGGGGGAGGGACAGAGGGAGAGAACCTTAAAGCAGACCTCACTCCATGCAGAGCCTGAGCTGGGACTCGATCCCTCGACCCTAGCCTCAGGACCTGAGCCAAAATCAAGAGTCGGAAGCTCAGCCGGCCGAGCCCCCCGGTGCCCCGGGGACCCACAGTTAACCAACAGATCAATGGAAGCCTCTAGCACTTTGGAGCTCCTTCTCAGAGTAACAGGATTTCAAACCCTAACGTGCGCAGCTCCTGGAGCGCGAGGCAGGCGCGGGAGCCCGGTGAGGTGACTGAAGGGCCCGGAAGAGCCACGTCAGAGAAGTAAGGCGTGCGTCCCCGGGGAGGAAGGACGAAGAGTCCATGGTTCCCAGCCGGGGGTACGTCCCGGAACCCTCATAAGAGGCTGAAGGGCTGCGTAGGCAGGGTCCCGCTCTGCCGCCCAGGATGCCTGCGTCCGGGGGCCGCAACCCACGTGCTTGAAACGGCCCTCTCTGACCCCGTTATCGAATTGTCCGTGCGGGAAAACCAGACGGGGACTCGTCACGCCAGCGACAGCCTAGCCCTTGTGCGGAGACCATGGCACAGGTGTCTCTGACCAGGGGTCCTGACGTCGAAGGTCATCAAGGTTACCATGTTTTTATGCAAAAACTAAAAAATAAATAGGAACACTGAGCACTTTAGGTACGAACAGTACCCGGTACTTCCGGGGGCGTCATCCTTCTCCCTCCTCCCAACGGTGCCCGGCCATCCTGGTGGCGTCTCGGCGGCGCGGAGACCCAAGGGGAGCGGGTTTTAGGGGTTTTAAAGAAACTCCCCTGCTTTTTGCATCCCAGGCTCTCCGCCCCTCGGAAGGAGATGCTTCTCCCCGTTCTTTGCTGCTTATGCAGACCCTCCAGCCGTTAAGTGACAGGTGCAGAGGTGGCGGCCTTGACCGCGGCCCCACAGGCGGCCCCAGGGCAGGCACGCCGTCCACAGGGACCTCACCCGGGCCGTGTCTTGCAGGGTCGTCGGCGCAGAACGGCAGCGCCCTCAAGAGAGAGTTCTCCGGGGGGAGCTACAGTGCCAAGTGGCCGCCCGTGCCGTCGCCGTCCGAGGGCTCCCTGTCATCCGGAGGCATGGACCAGGGGAGCGACGCCCCGGTCAGGGACTTCGACGGAGAGGTGTGTGTGGGCGGGGAGCAGCCGTGTCTGGTGGGGGGAGAGACTCGCGCACTTGGGGCGCCGGCGGCTCAGCGGGTCAGGCCTCCTGCGCTCGATCTCAGGGTGGGGGGTTCAAGCCCCGCACCGGGCCCCACGCTAGGCTTGAAGCCTGGTTTTTTAAAACAAAAAAGACTTGAGAGCGACCTCCGCTGCAGCAGGGAACCCCGGCGGGGCGGGGCGGGGGGGCNGTATCAATTCCATTTCGTACATTTAGAGTCGCTTTCCATATAGTTGCCCCCCACCCCCCCAGAGGTAGCTTGAGTAGACGGATCCCGTGGCGGCGCGGGGAGAACGTCAGGCAGACTGGTGTCCTGGGGGGTGGGGGGGGAG
>NW_027532592.1:2528302-2533185 GCF_008692635.1 Crocuta crocuta
AAAGCAGGCATATTTTACTACAATACAGAGTTTAAATAAGTACACAAATGTAGAGTTAAATACTGAATGTACATAGTAAAAAGAAGCATCTTGTATTCAACAAAAGATGGATACGTATATAAGAGAGAGCATTTAATTTAAAGAAATGTGTTGTTTCTTGTCTGTTCTCCAGCTCAGTACTTTGAAGGGTAGGAAGGCCTCGAGTGTAGACACTCGCAGGCTTGAGGAGTCAGAGCCCCCCCCCCCCCCCCCCCCNNNAGGCTTGAGGAGACAGAGCCCCCCCCTCCCCCCGCCCCGCCCCTGCCCGGCTCTCACACTGGTCCCCTGGGGGCTTCAGGAAGACATTCCGGAACTTGGCGTCCCCTGCTCTGGGCCGTGACCCAGGCGGCAGACGTAACCCCGGAAGCCTCCTCAGCAGCAGCGTCGAACAGCTAATGTGCTTCCGAGACCGGCCTCCTCCAGCGGCGGGACTCCAGCCCGCTCGTCCTGTTCTCCACCTTCGGCACCTTCTGCAGAGGAGAGTCGTAGAAACGCCGTCCCGCCGCGTCCCGAGCCCTTCCGTCGAGATGACGCAGGATGTCGTGGCTTCCAAGGGCCCCTAAAAGGTTCCGAGGAGCGCTTTTCTCCTGGGCCACCCGGGGCCCTCCCTGCGATGGCCCCGTCCGAGGGTGGCGCGCGCTCTGCGGAGAAGCCTGAGGAAGGGTGTCGCTACCAAATAAAATAAAACCTCAACTGCAAGGACTTGAACAGCCTTAACCAAATACTCTTCCCCACCTNCGGTTAAGCACATGTGAGTGGAGGGAGAGAGAAATAAAGTATCTCCTGGAAGTAACGAGAACCTGTGTCAAGTTTTCTTCTTACCTGTAACTCTCTCCGGGAGCTAGAAGGGCGGTGTCCTCCCCGCTCAGGACTTCAGCTCATAGGGACCCCGAATGGCCGTCCCGTCTCCCCAGCGCAGGCCCAGCTCAGCCGAGCTGGGACGTTTCCAGGCCGATGCTCGGCCACAAGGGGAGGATTGGGGGGGGGCGGGTCGCTGTGTGGCAGAAGGGTCGCAGCAGAGAATTAACGGGTTGGGTTTTCAAGCGTCGTCCGGGCAGGTGGGCTGCGGACGGGCCTCGCCACCGCGGGTCCTGAGCTCCGAAATCGGCCCGCCCTGGGGAGAGGAGGGTCTGCCAGCCGCTCCCGAGGGTCCAGGTGTCGAGGATCAGACCGTGAGTTTGCTTCCCGCCCTCCGACCCGGTGGCACCGCGAACTCCTTCCCTCCCTTTCCCTGCGCCCTTCCCCTCCCCCGCCGGCCCTGCTGCGGTTCACGGGGACCCACACTAACACTAAGCCGTTAGTTTATAACTTTGACAACCTCTCGTGAATTTTTGNTGCACGCGCACACACACACAGCACTAGCACAGAGCACTTACCGGGTGCTGTCAGAAGCTTCTCAGAGTGACCAGAAAAGACCAGGGCGGGTTCCAGGGAGGCGACAGTGACGTTCATTCGATCAGATCCCAGAAGGGGCGTCGCCATCCGAAGTCATGTGTTGTCAGCAGGACCTTTTAAGGACTGGCAGGCAGTGCGGAAGGAGCTCGCAGGGAGAGGCTGTGAGGGGTTGGCGGCCTACTCTCTCCAAGTTGGTGTTTGGCGCTGTGTCCGCCCGTTGTCTAGCCCAGACTTCTCCTGCATCTCTTTCGTGCTTTGGGGATATAAAATTATACGCATGTATATACATTTCTTTTTGCCAAATATAAAAGCCTTCCTCCTCGCCAAGTGATTACTGGAGAGTTCCGCGGCCCTACTGCGTGGGCCACGCACACTCGGTCCCAGGAGCAGGTGGAGGGGTGGGAGCCCGAGCTGGAAGGGCCCGTCCAGTCAGTTTCCCACACGCAACTCGCACCCGAGCTTCTAGGAAGAATCCGAAATTCCTGGTATGTTCACAGCCACAGTCTGTCACTCCCAGGCTGGCTCTCGGCCTCCCTCTGCCTTCTGTAGGGTCAGGTTGTTTGTCACTTAGCACCCATGCGCACTTCGGTAAAGGACCGGTTGCATTTATGAGGACTCTCAGGTATCACTTGGGCCAGAGCAGGGGTGGGGCGGCGGTCAGACGGGGTGGCTTCCAGGCAGGTGTCTGGATGGAGGTGCGCACCCAGTAGCAGTCAGATGGGGAACTGGCGGGACCCCCTCCACCCCCCACGGCCCTGGCCCAGCGGATGGGCCACACGCCAGTTCATGGAGCGCGTCCTGAAGCCTCTTCCCTTGTTGGGACTTTCACTGTCGCCCGAATCTGGATTCTGTGCAGAGTCCTGCCAGGTGGGGGACCGGATGGGCACGAGCGGTCATCCGCCAGCAGCTGGGGCCAGCGGGCCAGGCCAGCCCTCCTCCCCAGAGACGACTGTCACACACAGGCAGCTGTGTCACAGGGCGGTTGACAAAAACCAACCTTGAAATTTCATGGAAACAAAAACGATCTGCCTTTTTGATAAAGTAACATCTTTTTATTAATTTCTTAGGGTTTTTCTCATTCTAATATTATCGTACAGTATTGCCTGGCCTCGGTGGCATCATTTGTTGCGACTAGAATGCGGACAGATGGGTATGTGGAAGGGGAAAGCCGCTGCTTTGGCCTCTGCTCACTCTTGATTTCCTTTGGTTTGGTTTTACGCCCTCGCTCTTAGGGAAGCTTCTAAGCGATTCTCTGCTACCAGACAGTGGTGTGGATCTTCCGCACAGAAATGTAACATGACTCCTCGCCAGTGATTCACGCTGGCGTCACTTCGTATTAACCGGAACTTGATGTATCGCAATAAAACAGGGGCCTGTTGGACTTGACTGTTCTCTTCTCTCCCAGATCAGAAGGTCTGAGGAGAGGACGGGTCTTCCTGGATCCCGCCTTCTGCCACCCCCCTCCCCCTGCAGGACCCGGGATTCGCGTAAGCCAGGACCTCTTAGTTCCACTGCAGCGCGCTCCATCCTCCGCCGTGATGCACCCCCTCCCCCCCCACGGCTGTCATGTGCGACCGTACCACCCCGGTGGTGGCTGGTTGTCTGCTTCTCACAGTTAGGGCCCCGCTCCTGCCCCTGGGTCGGTTCCTGCCCCTGGGTCGGTTCAAACGGCACATCTGGGGACACGCAGGCCATGGCAGGTGCTCTTAACGAGGTTAAGGTGAAACTGGCTGTGACTTCTTGTCAGAGAAGAGAGCCACTCCACCCCCCACCCCCCGTGGTTTCGCACGCGGTTGACATTTCCGACTGTTCTCAGTGCGTCGCTGCCGCATCATAGCGGGTGCCTCGCCGGAGAGGCAGGCGCGCAGCGGGTGGGGGCAGGCGCGGCCAACTCCCCGCAAGGGGCCCGTGAAGGTCTCCTGACACCCGGAGACCCAGGCCGCCCCTGCAGGCCGGGGGGGTGCAGGGCACACAGTCCCCCCCACCCAGTTAAACCCGGACAGAACCTTCCGGGCACGTTTGGAGGAGGCAGGGGTGTGACATGGACCCTAACCCTTTCCCGGGGGAAGAACGAACACAACGACACTGGGATGGCGGGGTTTTGGTGGTGGTTTTTTTTTTTTAATATTGAAACAAATCAGACAATTATAAGAATTGTACAAAAATTAAACAACCCTCGGGGCTAAGCAGGTGACATCTGCACATCGTCTCCTTCCACAAACACCACCTTCCCGCACAGGGACAACAGCGCTGTCCCTGTCCCTGCGGCGGGCAGGGCCTGTTCAGAGCACAGGCTGGAGGGAAGGGCAGAAAACAAACCTCATTCTAGACACGCACACACACAAGCCTTCGTCTCCACGGTCCGTAAAATCCAGGGGTTTCTCAGTCTTTCTGGCAGCGGGGATGCTCTCACCTTCTGGCTAACGTTCCATCAGGAAAAACCCGGGTCTTGAGAGGAGAGGCGGCGCCTTAGCTTTTCCACCCGTTCGCAGTGTGGACGGCTCGCCCCGCCGCCCTCTGGGCAATAAACCCGCCTGGAGGCTCCGGAGCCCCACGCGTGGATGCCCGCCTCGCCCGCTACTGCGCGGCCTGCTGCCGTTGGTAGTTGCTGTAGGCCTCCTCGAACATGGCCTTGCAGGGGAAGCGGGCCTTGAGCTTGGAGCAGATGAGGAAGGAGCCCCCCATCTTCCTGTGCAGGGAGTAGGTCTCCTCGGGCGGCGGGATGAGGCGGTGCTTCAACATGATGGGGATCAGGCCGTGGATCTTCTCTGTGGTGCTCTGTGTGCCGAAGTCAAAGGGCTCCTCCGAGGCAAAGGCCTCCCCGAGGATCAGGATGGCGTCCAAGTGCGCGTCCTCCATGGCCTGGTGGGGGGAGGGGGCGGGGCACAGGATGAACGGCGCCCCCAGCAGGCCACTCAGCAGGCGCGGGCAGGGTCAGGTTAACCCGGTGAGCGAGCGGTGACCGTGACCAGGAGGAAGCGGCAGGGCTCGGGGGAGGCCGCTGTGCTCCCCTCCCGCCAGGAGAGGGCAGGGCTGTGCTCCCGGGACCTCGAGGCTATGCCACCCCTTACACGTTCCCCTGGGCCTGCTCCACGTCTACGCGGGCCCATGTAGGAGTGGAGCGCAGGGCAGAGGCAAGGCCGGAGGAGAGGCGCCCTCACCCCTCCATCTGTTTACAAGTCGAGGTTCGGCTTCGAAGGACGAAGGAGCCCCCTTACCCGCCACCCACCCTCCCCTGTCACCCTGTGGGGCTGACCTTGACCTCGTAGCCGGTGAGGAACTTCATCTCTATGGACTTCTTCAGCACTGCCTCCCTGTCCCTGTCGGCCGCTGCCCTGATGATCTGGGGACGACGCACAGCAGGGACCAAGAGCAGCTCCTGAGGAGGCGCTCCTGGGGCCAGGGACCCCCAGCTGCCCCCCCACCCCATCTCCTTCACTGTCCTTCCA
>NW_027532592.1:2533248-2551478 GCF_008692635.1 Crocuta crocuta
CCTGTGGGCCTTGAGTCTCCAAGCACCCTGAGGCCTGGCCCTGCCCCCCCTCCCTGCGCACCTGAATGTAGAGGTCAGTGAAGGATCGGTCAAATTCCCGGGTTGCCCCAAAGTCCAGCAGAGCCACCTGGGGGCAGGTGATGGGGGGAGGTTTGTCCTGGTGCAGCAGGGCCCGCCCCCGCCCCCGCCCCCCGCGGAGCTCCGGGGGGCTCACCTTGTGCTGCTGAGGGTCATAGAAGAAGTTGGACCAGTTTGGGTCCGTCTGCATGAAGTGGAACTCGAACAGCTCCCGCAGGCACAGGACCAGGATGTTGTAGCAGATCTGGGGGCGGGCGGGCGGCCAGTCACCGCGGCCCCTCCTCCAAACGCCACTGCCCCACCCCAGGCTGCACCGGGGACACGGCGGCCCTACCCGTCCCCGCCAGACACACCTCGTTCCGGACCTCCTGGCTCAGCCCCTCGGCCTGGTCCAGGGGGAAGCCGGTCACCAGCTCTGTGGTCAGCACGTGGGGGCTGCAGAGCTCGTCCACGATCTCGGGCACGTAGAAGAAGGGATGATCCTTCAGCAGCTCCCTGCAGTGGTGGGGGGGTCACACCCCGGCCACGGAGCCTCAGCCCCTCACCCCTCAGTGCTGCAGGGCCTTTCGCCCCCCAGCTTCACCCCCCAGGGGGCCGCCTGTCTCCCGGTCGGAGCTCCCGCTGCACCTGAACTTGCGGGCACAGGCCGCCTCCCGCAGGCAGTCACACTCCAGGGCCAGCTCCCGCCTCAGCACATCGATCAGGTGCTCGGGGAACAGGCCTGGGGAGGGAGGAGGGGGTCAGCGTGGGCTGGGGGCCCCTCTCGGGTCCCCAGAGCCCATCCTGAACACCTGCCCTTGACCCGTGGCTGCTCTGACCTTCGGGAAGCATGTTGCTCATGTTCAGCACGGTCATGAGGTTGTTGACGTCACTGTTGATGCTCTGGGCCACCCCAGGGTACTGCAGGGGGACAGAGGGGTCCCCGGGCAGACAGGGCAGCTGCTGCCCACTGGCTTCCCAGGGGAATCCTGCCCGGACCCCACCCCAGGCCAAGTGACAGCTAGGACCCTACGACGCTGCCAGGACCCCCATACGTGACTTGTTCTCCACCATCCACCTCCCCACCCCCAGGGATGGCGGCCCAGTCAGGGCCCCTCCCCCTGAGCAGACATGGACTTGTCCCCTGTCCCTGCCCCCCCACCCCCCAGCCTGAGGGGAGGCTCCTGTCCCTCCGGTCACTCCACAAATCCTTCCCGGTGCCGCCCAGGCACTGGGGACGGAAACAATGAGACGCAGGCCCCGCCACAGAGAGGGGGCACACAGGGTGGGGGGGGCGAGGTGTAGGGTGCGGAGACCCCAACACCACAGAGCCCGCCCAGGTGCCCACCTGGATCTTCATGGNACCCAGAACCCCACCCAGGCACCGCCTGCCTCACCATCATCTGCTTCAGCGGCATGAAGTCCGCGCTCTGCCTCACCCGCTCGAAGATCTTGGCCAGATGGGGGTTGATGAATGCGTCATCTGGAAGGTACCAGGGAAGTCAGAGCGCAGAGGGCCAGCCCCTCGGAAGGAAGGGGCCCGGGTCAGCAGCCACTGGATGGCCCCGCCACACCCCGGGAAGGAGGCCCCGGGCCGCCCCGCCTGGCCACCGCCCGCGAGCCGGGCTCAGAGGCAACGAAGCGCGGGCCCAAGGCCACACGGCAGCCCCCACCCGGCACACGGGCCCCCGAGGGCCGTAGACGAAGGCTCCAAAGGGGATGTGGGGACTCTGAGCCAGGCCGTGTACACTCCTGGGGCCCCCGGGCACTGGTGAGTCCCCGGAGCCCCGGCGTCAGCGGCAGGACACGTGCCAGGCCCGTGACCGCCGTGCCGAGCAGCCGGGTCTCTCAGACGCGGCGGCAGAGCCTCGCGGGGTCAAAGAGGCAAGTTGAGGAGACAAAGGTGGCAGGCCTGCGACGTCCCCCGCCAGCACCTCCGACCGACGTTCGTGGGAGGCAGAGGTGCTGGCACACGGACCCTGGCCCACTTCGGAGAGCTCAGGACCACCCCCAGATATGACAAAACACCCGGAAAGCAGGACGATGGGCCACGGGCTCCTACTTCAGAAGCGTCTAAACCTGCAGGCCGGTCCGCAGCCGGAATTCGAGCAGGAGGAGCGAGTGCGGGGAAACGTCCCCCATCCACTCCCAGCAGGGCTGCAGCTGTGCTCTCCCCACCCCCCCAGGCCCCCACCCAGGGGGGNCCCCCAGGGGCCCCTCTGAACGGGGTCGAATTGCCCCCCCACCCCCAGGGCCCCCTCACCTTGGATGCTCAGCATCTGGCCCAGCTTGAGCGCTGCCCCGCGCACCTTGCACAGCGTGCGGACGATGCGCTCCGCGTTGGCCTCGGACAGGAAGGGGCTGGAGTCCAGCACAGCCTTCTTCCCTGAGGGCGGGTGGGTGCCAGGTCAGGGCAGGTGGCCCCTCGGGGTGTCTGCGGGCCTCACCCCACCGGAGAGGGGGGTACGAGGCCGGGGGTGCACACACATTTGCACAGCTGAGCCCTTCCCTCCATATCGGTCCCCAGGGCCTGACACACGCACCCCTGAAGAGCACAGTCAGGGGCAGGGATGGGAGGGGCAGGCACTGGGAGGGAGGACCTGGGGGGGCCCAGGTGAGGAGGACTAGTCACTGTCCCCCCACATACAGGAGAAAGGTCACAGCACCCCTGGGCTCACTGTGAGGCCAGCGCTCAGCCCCCCAGGGAGGGGAGCACAGGGTCAAGGACACCACAGAGCCGGCTGGGGTCTACCTCCCCCTCTGCCAGAGGCCCCTGATGGGCAGTAACCTCCGGGGTGCAGACAACCCTTGTCCGGAACCCGCAGGGGCGTAGGGTGCGGGGCTAGGACTCGGGGGTTCAGCACCTGGCCCCCCCTCCCCGGCTCCTCCAGCCCCAGCTCATCCGCTGCCTTCCCTGCCCTGCAGCCTGTGCGAGCAGGGCCAGACCTGCCCCCCAAGTCTGCACCGGCGCCCGGCACCCTCCTCACCTGCAGCCCCAGGGGCCTGGCCGGCGCATCCCCCAGCGCACCGCTGCCCTGGGGGCTGTGTCCAGCCTGGCATCTGACAGCCTGGGGTGGGGGGGACATGGGGACTAGGGCCCTGGGACAGAGTTTGCAGATTGAGAAGCCCAGGGAGAACCCACAAACCCACTGGCTCCTCACTCCCGGGGCCCCAGACGGCAGACCTGCCCCCGAGCTGGGCCGAGAGGGGGCCCCAGATCACCCCCTCCTTGGGCGGCAGCAGAGGGCCAGGCGAACGCGCCCCCGCAGCACACAGTAGGACTCCTGAGTTGGGGGGGTCGGTGTGGAGCAGCCCCTCCCCGGGGTATGCACTCCTGCGGGCAGGGCTGGTTCTGAGGGCAGCCTGGGGAACCCAGGCCATGGCCGAGGTGCCCCCGCTAGGGAGACACGCTCCAGGGGTGGCCTGGGCCCCGCCCGTCAGCGTCCTCCGGGCCACGGGTTCCAGAGCCTCCTCGGGACACTGGGACACAGCCGGGAGCTGCCCNGCCAGGCCATGGCCGAGGTGCCCCCGCTAGGGAGACACTCCAGGGGTGGCCTGGGCCCCGCCCGTCAGCGTCCTCCGGGCCACGGGTTCCAGAGCCTCCTCGGGACACTGGGACACAGCCGGGAGCTGCCCGGCCACCCCACCGTGTCCCGAGCCCAGGGAGTGCCCGTGACCCCAACCAGGGTCACCACTTCCCTGGCCAAGGCCACCAGCTGACCCCTGGGGCCTCATCCAAGGGTCGGAGAGCGGCCAGCTTCCGGGGGACAGGCTCTGCGCCTGGAGAACACGGGCTCCTCGTTCCAGAGGAAGCCAGGCCTCGTCCCCCGAAGTGGCTCAGCGCCAACACTGAAACTCCTCTCACTAACCCTGTCCTCCAGCCCTTCCAAGGACACTCGGTGTGTCCCGTGCAGCCGGCACTCGGGGGCCGAGGGGGCAGGCGGTGCCCTCTCTCCAGGAGGCCCTCGTCCCCACAAGGGGGTCCTGCAGCTGGCTGGCAGCCAGGACCCCGGGGACCACAGCGCAACAGGACAGTGGGGTGTCCCTGGGGTCCCCGTAGGAAGGGAGAGGAGGTGGCATCCCCTGAATGGGCCAGGGAACCCAGCCCAGATCGTCAAATACATTTGGGGGATCCCCCCCAGCGGAAGGTGTACCAGCACCTTCTCACCAGCCCCCGGGGCCCCAGGGACGGCAAAGCCACCAACGCCCATGCATGCCGGCCATGCACCCTAATGGGGGGGCCCCTCCGGCTGCTTCCTGCCCCGGCGTCAGAGCAGCCAGTGTGAGGCACACCATCGATGGAGGACAGCCCCCAGCCAGCTGTCCAGACCAGTGGCACAGTGTTGTGACCTGACCTCAGTGACCCTGGGAGGCAGGGGACAGAGGAATCGTGATCCCACCTCAGACGGAGGGACGCAGGCCAGAG
Organism: Crocuta crocuta; assembly: GCF_008692635.1. Lineage (NCBI taxonomy): Eukaryota > Metazoa > Chordata > Mammalia > Carnivora > Hyaenidae > Crocuta > Crocuta crocuta. The sequence goes on from NW_027532592.1 coordinate 2,537,732, forward strand.
AGGCGGCCACTTCAGGTCTCTTAGTCGGGGCAGGGGATTATCAAGGCCCCTGAGGGGTCTGTTCCTCCAGCACCAACGTCCCTCACCCGCAGCCGAATGGGGAGCCCTGGGCACCCAACCCGGCCTGACCGCCAGGTCCCCGCAGCCCCGCAGAGGCACAGCTCCGGGCACCATTTACACAGAACCCAGGATGTGGGGCAGCACTGGAGGCCAGCACTCTGGGGACACTGGCGGGGACTGGGGGCTGACAGGCCCACCCCCCAGGGCCCACCTGCCCTCCCAGTCGAGGGCCCGGCTCACCTGAGGGGTCCTCTGGGCGGAGGCTCTTCTTGGCGACCTCAGCCAGCGCGCCGAAGCCTAGCCCCACGGCCAGACCTGCAAGGAGAAGGCGCTGGTGCGGGGCTGCCCCCTGGCCCCCCGTCCACAAGGCCCTGAGCAGCCCCACGGTCCCCCCCTCCACTCCCAGGGACCCTGGCGGACCATCCGGACATCACAAAAAGGGAGAAGAAAGGCAGGAGATACACATCCGCTGTTTTGGAAAAGCTCCACGCAGCCCGGCCACTCAGGCCCTAAGAAAACGCCCATGTGGGAACGAACAGAGTACGTGCCAGGAATGGTCCGTGGGCCAAGGACATCCTGGCCACACGGGCGCCCCTTGGAACGGAGAATTCTCTAGAATTCTCGCAACTGGAAGGAGAGCCCTCCTGCAGTGATAGAAGCAGCCATCGGTGGGAGTCAGGGCGTTCTGCGAAGGCAAGCGGTCTCGTGTCCCCAGTCCAAACCACGGGGACTCGCAGGAGCTGCCNNNCAGATAATATCTTCAACAACAAAATCCATTAACACCTCTTTCATCCGGAGACTGAAGTGCCTGCTCCCAAATGTCCAAGAATGGCCCGCGGAGCCCAGCACGTGCCACTGAGGCCACACAGCAGGCCCTGGGCCTGGTGGGCGCCGAGGCGGGGCACACACCCGCAGGGAGAGGGAAGGCGACACGGCTGAGCCCGCTGAGCCCGGCAGGAGGGACAGCAGAGGCGCCCTAAGACCCGCGGGGCGCGCGGACCGCGGGGCAGCAGCGCCCACACCCGCGGGGGCCACTTAGCCAGCCAGGAGCCCCGCACAAGCCTCCGCGCTCCCCATGTTTCCCGCAGCGAGTGCGCGCCGGCGTGACAAAAGCTGGTATCCTACTGAAGACTTTACTTAGTGAAAAATAAACTGCGAATATAAACAGTAATTGTTAAAATCAAAGAAAGGTAACCAACCTTAAAACGTGCTTTTGCGACACATCTTCGCGCCGGCGGCGGCCTCCCTCCCCCGGCTCCTGCCCCATGGGTCGTGGCCAGGACTCACCGGTCCNTTGCTGCGGTCGCTGCTCCCATTCCAAACGGCCAGAGGAACACAATGCCAGCCTCGTGCATCATGTTAAATGTTCTGGGGCGCCTGGGGGCTCAACCGGTTAAGCGTCCGACTTCGGCTCAAGTCACGATCTGTGGGTCCGAGCCCCACATCAGGCTCTGTGCTGACAGCTCAGAGCCTGGAGCCGCTTCGGATTCTGTGTCTCCCTCTCTCTCTGCCCCTCCCCTACTCGCACTGTCTCTGTCTCCGAAAAATGAATAAACCTTAACAAAAAAAAATTATTTTAATTTTCTAGTAGGCACCTTAAAAAAAGCAAACAGTGGCATGTGAAGTGAATTTGTGTCCTCTATCTTATTTAAAGTAAAACAGCCAACGTACTATTGTTTCTACACATGCTCTCACGTATGAAAATTACTAGAGGTAAAAAAAAAAAAAAAAATTACTAGAGATTTTTAGAGNGCGTTTAGTTTTGCTTCTGTACGGAGAATGCAGAGCAGGGCAGGGCGGCGCCGAGCTCCGGGAGCCACGGAAGCAGCCGCTCACCCACCGACAGCCCCTGGGCCCTCCCAGGACGCGGTGGCGCGGGGACATGGGCGCCAGGGTGTTTTCTCTCCGACCAGCTGTGGAGGGCACTGGGCACAGCCGAGGGCGGCCAGGGCCCCAGTTAAACATTAACTCCCCTGCTGCCCTCCCACCTCACCCCTCCCAACGCATTATCTGACTCTGCAAAGGAAGTGATAACAAGCAGGTTAACCTTCAAACCACAGTGACTTTCACCAAAGTCTCACTGTATCTAGATTTTTCTCTGCCAAGATCAGGTCCAAAGCCGAGCCCACTGAAAAGAGGCAGACGTCTCCGAAGGCTAACGAGCCTGGCCGATGCTCGCAGAGGCATCCCCTCTGCCCCTCAGACGCCCTGTCAAATTCTTCGGGGCCACCGCTCCGCCGGGCACGGCCACAGCATGGTCCACCAAGACGGCCCTAGGCTCACCCAGCGCCGGCCAGAGGTGCTGCCGCGGCCCTGACCTTGGCCTCAGGGGCTCCTGCCCCAGTGAACCAAGAATAAACCGGCCCCCCTGCACCCCGACCTGGGCTCAGACGACGCCCGGAGCCTCGTCACTGGGAAGCACAAGGTGGGCCAGGCCCCTCCTTCCGCCAGAAACAGTGGTACCTGGAAGCCAACCCTGGTGGGCTGGCCCCCCCGCCTCGGACACCCCGAGCCCCGCTGAGCCAGCTCACTCCACGTGTCCCCCCACCCCGACCTCAGTCCCCCTGGGCGCCGGCCCACAGGGTGATGGCAGAGCTGCTCGCGGCCCCGCAGCCGCCCCCGTCCCTGCCCACTAGCAGGCGCCAGGCCCTTCCGACACCACTGCTGGCAGTTCTCTCATGAACAGAGGTTCTGCCCCCACGTGCTGGGGAGATGGGAGAGCGCGGGGCCGGCATCCAGGCCCCCAGCCCGGGCCTGTCCCCACCAGGTCCCTCCGGAGGTCATCATGGCCACTGGGCTGCTATCCACACAGGCATCAGAGGGTAAGAAAAGGAAAAACAAACACCTTCCAACCAACGGCCTGATGAAGGCGCCCCGAGCAGGAAGAGGAAGTAAAGGTTCCAGGTCTGGCCTCCCTGGCCAGCAGCCCCGGGTGTGTTGACAGAGCCCGGCTCGTGGGGTTCATGCGCAGGGGCCACGGGCAGAGGTGTCCAGGCAGGAGGCTGCGTGCCAGGCCGCTCTGAGCCCTTGCGTCTGTAACCCATCTAACGATCCTCCGATCCTGGAAGACAGAGCTACGCGCGGAGGATGCAGGGGCTCCGAGGGGACCCCGAGCCCCGGGGGCAGCAGGAAGGAGCGCAGAGGCCCTGGGGGCAGGGGGCCTAGGCCATCGGGAGCTGGCCCCCATGCCCTGCACCGGCCCGGCCACGGGACACGAGCGCTGGTCACCGGGCCCGGGCTCACACTGCCATGTGCGCAAGGGGCCTCCTCCACTCGGGTGCCTGCAACGTCACGAATAAGCACGCGGCCCCGGGGACCCGGCTGCCGCGGCCCCGCTCATCACCTGAACTGCAGGTTACAGCGAGTGCCCCCACCGTCCTCACAGCACTCTGAAGTGCAAACAGACACAGGCGCCCCTGCTAATGCGCCTCCCAGGGCAGTAGCCCCACACCCACAACCCCCCCACCCCAAGTAGGCACCCAAAGGGCACCGACTTCCAGAAGACAAGCAGGAATGAGCCCCCGGAACTCGGGGGGGCCAAGCTGGCATCGCCACGTGCCCCACCCCCAAGCACAGTCAGCCTTGCACGCAGCCCGTTCGGCCCCAGGACCAGACTCCACGACCCCAGTGACCATCCAGTGCCCAGTCGGCAGAGNTGTCACCAAACTTGTCACTCTGCCTCCCACCCTTCCTGGGAGCTTGTCCTTTGTACTCTTGCATTATTAAAATGTCCTTTAAAAGAGGATAAGTAAAGTGAAAACAGTGGGTGGGAGTGGCTGCTGTGTTCAAAATGCGAGTGCTTGGCAGAATCAAAAAACCACCAGATGTGCCCGTCCCCCGAGTGTGTGTTCCCCAGGGGAAGGGGACACGAGAGCCGCCCGGAGCGCTGGGGCCATGTCTCTGCGTGCGTCAGAACCACAGCAGCCGGCACGTTACGCCTCCGCCCAGGCGACCCTCTCCTCCACCCGACAGGACACACTTGGGGCCTCCCCCCTGCTCTTTAACATGCGGTTTCCTTACTAACGCGGTGCTCAGTGCTCTAACATCAGGAGAGCCCTGCGACTCCCAGGGCACGAGGGGGGCGTCGTGTGAGCAAATGAGGAGGGACGAATGGACATACGGCCCCACGGATCCCCTGACCCCTTTCCTGACGTCCAGCCTTTTTTCTGCCTCTGCAGCCCGAGTGGGGCTCGAACCACGGCCCGAGATGGAAAGTCACCTGCTAGAACGACTGTGCCCCATTACCTTCTGTCTTCACCAACCCGATGGGCTCTCAGGAACTATTCGGTGAAACAAGTATTTTTCTGGGAGTCAGGGTCACTTAACCTTTCACCTCCTGAAAATGGAAGGCTTCCCCGGGGTCCGCTCCTCCGCCTGGCTCCTGCCCTGCGGTCGTGTTCTCACATCTGTTTTCTAGACCCTACTTCACAATCGCCTCCGCACATCACCCTCATTTCTTCCTGCTGCTTCGTGTTGTCTCCTCCCTGCGCTCCTGTGGCCTCAGTGCCCTCCACGTCTCGCCTGGGAGCCCTGGAAAGGCCGCGGCACCAACACACGGCCGAGATGGGCCTTCCCCAGCACCTGCCCCAAACGCTGGCGTCTCCTTCTACAACCTTCCGTCCCGCTCACCGCACAGTCGCAGTGGGGACGGGAAGACAAGTCCCCTGAGGCACAAACCGGAAAGGGGACAGCGGGAAGGACAGAACAGAGAACAGCAGCTACGCGGGACGCAGGAGACTTACACCTAACACGCATGACGGCCCCCCAGGAAGGGGAGCCAGGGCGGGAACAGGGCAGAGGCGGTGCTTGAAGAAATGACTCAAATCCTCAACACTGATGAGGCAATAACCCACAGATCGAAACATCCCCGCCCAAGTCATCCCAAGTCACCCCTACCTTGCGGGGCCCCGCACTCCTCTGCGGCCGGCAGCCACCCCACAGTCCGGGGCCCAGCCAACCACCAGGGCCTCCCTGTCAGAGCCGAGCCAAGGCTGCTGCAGGGCAGGCGGGGGGACACGGCTCTAAGTCGGTCCACGTGCGCCTGGGGTTCCGCTTCTGGTCCGCAGCCCCGCCCCTCAACCTCCCTCCTTCAACCACCCTTCACCCCCAACCCTCACCGTGTCCGTGCAGCAGGGCGGGCTGCGCTCGGAGGGGCACCCGGAGCCCTAAGGAGTGGGAGATGGTGGCACCATTGACCTTGGAGGAGTCCACTGAGGGCCTGGAGCTCGTCCCGGTCACCGGCCCCCTGCGGCGTGTCCCGCACTGCAGTGAGCGGCCCCAGGGGGAAGACCACGCAGAAGGGGTACAGTCGCGGAGGCCCAGACTCCTGCGCCGTGGAATGAGGCTCCTGCCGGGGCATCAGCCACAGGGTGGCCCCGTGTCCCCGGAGGCCCCCGCGGGCCTGTCTCCCAGGGACAGCCAGCTTCCTTTCCGGGGGAGGAAGAAGAGACCCACAGCCCTGCCCTGCTCCCAGGACCGAGCCACAGGGGTGGGGGCGATCCTTCCGTGACCCTCATGTTCTGGGGAGCTGGCATTGGGCGGAGTGGAGAAAGGGGGGGCAGGATAGGTGGGGGACCACGACCGCACCCCCTCCTCCCTCTCGGCATGGCGGGGGAGGGAAGGGAAGGCAAACGCACTCCAGCCACACTCTGTCCACTGCCCAAGAGGGTCCTAGGGAAAATCGCTTGCCCGCTCTGCGCATCTCCACCCCTAGATCTCCAGCGTGTGAAAGCCGCTGGGACAGGGAATGGTCCCCTTCAAAGGAGGGACACTAAGTTTTCCCAGGCCGGAGTGGAAGCATCAGGCATGAGACCAGACTCAGGCAGGACCGCGCGCTCCGTGGGAGGGAATCTCAGGCACCAGGCGGGGCCTCTCCACCTCTGGTCCAGTCCCCGAGAACAGGGCGCAGGGGAACTGGCCCCAGCGATGGGCTGTGACCGCAGGCCCGGGGGCAGCTCCCCAGCTGACTCCCACCTCCTCAGACCCGACAGAACTTGGTCTATTTGCCCCCATGGATGACAGCACCGCGGGCCCCACGTCCCCCATGACGCCAGCTGTGTGCCAGTGATGCATCTTGCACATTTTAACTATTTTTCGTAATATCAACGTTGTACTGTCATAGCCTTGTGTACTTGGGTCCGACGCCCTCCTGCCCGTGCTGCGTTCTGTTCTCAGGCCCGCGAGCAGTGTCAGGGGCGGTCGGTGACAGCTCCAGCTCCAGAGCTGCGCGGCAGGAATGCTCTGCTTCATCACCAGGGAGAACCACCGCTTCAAGGGCGTAGCCTGTGAGCTGCCTGTTTTGCCAACCAGAGCTGGCGCTTCTGCCCCAGTATCTTCTAGGAGCCCCTGCACCTTCCCTGCTCTGGGGGCAACTAGGATTTAGCTCCGCGGCCCCACGACTTCACCTCCTTCTACCGGAAGACTGGAAAACAGGTCTGAACAGGAAAAGGTTGGACCAGGACAGAGAGGCTGTGCCGGCCGAAGCCAGAGTGTGCCCACGGGTGGTAAGGGCTCCTGTTCCCGACTCCTGACCCCGGGCCGGGGGCTCGCTCCTCACGGCAGACCCGCCCTTCGATGTGTTGGGCTGGGCCTGCCATGCACAGCATGCGTGTGTGTGTTTAAAAAAATGAGCTGTTGGGGCACCTGGGTGGCTCAGTTGGTTGAGCCTCTGACTTCAGCTCAGGTCATGATCTCGCAGTTTGTGAGTTCGAACCCCGCATCAGGCTCTGTGCTGTCAGCACGGAGCCTGCCTCAGACCCTCTGTCCCCTCTCTCTGCCCCTCCCCTGCTCACACCCTCTCAAAAATAAGCATTTTTTAAAACACAAGCTGGTAAGGCTAGGGTTTGAGAATAACGCCTCCGTGCCCATCTCAAGTTGCCCAGGGATGGGTACGTGAAGGGAAGGCTAAATTTCCTAATCTTTATAAATGCTGGGCTTTTCTCCTTGGCTTCCAAAGAGACCACGGCCCCAGCTCCCTGTGGTGCCCAGAGCAGTGCGCTGCCCAAGCCCGTGGGAGCTAAAGGAGAAGAGGAAGTTTCATTTACGAGCCATGAGATGACCACAAACCCAGCGCACTGTGGCCAAACAGGGCACGTGCAACACAACGCACGGGGGGCGGGAGGGGAGGGTCTGACCCTGGGTCCCGTCTCCCCCACCGCTGCCCTGCTAGTGCTCACCTTTGAGGACTTCACGAGTAGCTGGCCAGGTGACCGCTAGGTGGCCCGCTTTGTGTAAATATAATGTGTTTGTCTTCTTCTCTTGGGGTTTAATTGTTTACAAACTCGTACAGATAAAAATAGCCAGTGTCCCTGACCAATGTTCCGCAGCAGGAAAAGAATCTGGAACACAGCTTGGTGACCCCCTCCGTCTTAAACCACCCTTTCTCTCGTTCCCCTTCCCCTACTTACTATTTTGGGCCAGATTTCCTCTCCCAAAACCTTGACTCCTAGCCCATGCCCTCTTCTACCCCCTCCGAAAAACAAGCCCTCCACATCCACACTTAAGTCCCGAAGAACATTCCTTGTCCCCAGTCTCGTGTCAAGACCGTTCCTCAGTGAGATTCAGGCTGATACACTTGTATTTGGATGGATCAAACCTACTTCAATCTCTAATCTTAGGGGAGAGAGGAGGACAGCAATGGGGGGGGGGCTTCCACATAGAAAGTGTGGTCAGGAGACCAAGAAAGGAAGCTGAGTGTACACCCAGGTCACTCAGGAACGGTTATGCAGGCGCAGGACACTCATGTCACAGAGGCCACAGGACAGTCCAACAGGACAGACGAGTCAGCTCCACGTCACTGCTAGAAACCAAAGTGTGAAAGACGGACTTTGTGGGGGGAGGGGAGGGGAGGGGAGCGGAGGGGAGCGTGTACTATCTGTTCTTTCCCTGATCTCCTCCCCTCGTTTCTGAACTCAGGAGACAAAGCCACCTGGGCCTTCAGTGACCCCATCACCGTCTGATTTCGCTGTACCCAGTCCATGCTGACCCTCTTCCCTCCTCTCTTTATCCTGGGAAAATACAATGAATAAATTAAAATTTACTGGTACTAAAATAAAAAAATAAGACCCTGATTTTACAGAAGGGAAAACCAAGGCCACAAGGAAGCAGGGCCAGAACTGTGACCCAGATATCACACGGACCTAACCCAGTTCCGACCCCACATCAGTGTCTGAGCCCATCTTTCCCATCACGTCTCCGCCAGGACCCAGGGCCCGCCTCTCAGCCACACTCGCCGGAGCCGCCTGCACCCGGGACGCCCGCCCCCCACCTCTGCAGCCGGACGGCCAGCACGGCCCTTCCCCCACCCCCGCTAGCTGAACGCCTTCCGGTCTAGACAAACCCCTCTCCTCCGTGTCCCCTCGTGAAGCACTCCCGCACTTGTCGGTCCACACCCCGCCCCGTGAGGGAAGAGAGGTTAGAAGTGCTTTGCAGAGACAGAGGAGCGTTACTTCCATCCGTGCAGACAGTGTCCCAGCAGGAAGCCACACCCCTCACGACACAGTGAAGAACACGTGTGAGCAGGATGCTTGCACCTCTGGACAAAAATCGCCTTTTGCGATGAATATGGTTCTAAGAACCTCTGCCATCATTTCTGACGGTCTTCTATTCAAGTCCATTCTACTCATTTTTCAAGTGCTGGGCCCAACCCACCAAATTCATGTCACAGTCACTGAAGGGTCAAAACTCACGGCGTGAACAAGTCTGGGGGAGGGAGGGGGCCCGGCACTCACCTGTGGAGCCAGAGGAGCACGCTCCTCCCAGGCCCGGCCCCACTCTGTCACCCCACCCCTCCCAGCCCGAAACGGGAGCTGCAGAGTCTGGACCACAACACCGGCCAACCCCAAATCACCGCCGGGGCCGCCTCCAGGCCCGGACACCCGAGTCGGCTCCAGGCCCATGGCTTCTGGTGGCACAGAGCACCTTCCAAAACCCCAACCCAGGCTGCCTCTGGCCACCCGCCCCCCACCCAAGGGGAGTCCCGCACCCGGCCTCTCTGCCCCACACGCCTTCCTTGACCCCCACCCAGGAGGGCCTGCTTTCGCCTCTTTCACCAGGAATCCATGGCCTTCCATCCCCTTCGAATTTACCCCCACGACCTTCACTCTGACCACCTTTCCCGAACAGACCCTCTACTACCCTCCCCTGCAAAGACACCATGAGAGGATCACACGTCTGTAAAACCCGTCAGTCAAATGAAGCCTCTGTGGGGAGCCCCATCTGGAGCGGCGGGAAGACTACAGAGTAAGAAGGGACAGATCGGGCCTCAAACTCGGGGGGGGGGGCGGAGAGGAGGGGCTCCATTCTGTACTTGAGTAATAACAAACACTCCCCCCTCACCCCAGCGAGCAGCCTCTTACAACGAAGGGGCCGTGCCAGGTCTCCTGTGGAGTAAGGGCCCCCAGAGGCCCCCAGCAGGGACCCCGAAATCACCCTGGCAGCACCCCCCAGGAAGTCACAAGCTCTGTGAAGAATGGGTTGGATGCAAACCCGCATACGGAAGCAAAGCAACAGCTCAGGCCTGGAAATCGGACAACACCCTGTGCGGGGTCCTCGAGCGGCTAAGGAGCAGACGCCAACTTTCCAGAGCATAACGACGGAAGGGAAGCCCGGGGCGGAGGAAGTCCCACCCGGGGAACGCGGCGGGCTCTGCGATTCGGAAGACGGGCAGCCGTCAGTCGGCGCAAGAGCCCGCACGCGGGTCCCACTCTGAGAGCCAGGCTGGCTGGGGGCGCAGGGCCAGCCCCGGGCGAGGACTGGGAGGGCGGCCCCACGACAAGGGGCAGCAGAGAGAGGAGGGCACGTGACGGTTACAGGAGCTCAAAAGCCAGCCCCAGCGGGTAACAGCCCACACACACCGGAGCGAGCCCTCGTCCTGGTCAGGACACAAATACCTGCCGTGACCGCACACGGACGTGCCAGCACACGGACGTGCCAGCACGGTGTCAGGAAGTAGATGCAAGCACGTGGCCCTTCGCCGAAACGATCCCCCCGGATGCAGGTGCACCGCACACATGCCTCCTTGTGGAACAGCTAACGTGGGAGCCAACGCTTCCCCAGGCCCCTGGGGCCCACACCGCCCCTCTCCCCACGCGGCCCCAGCCCCACTCCACCAGGGCGCCAGGGAAGGTGAGGTGGCCCAGGGGCGCACGGCCACCTTACCTCCAAAGTTGGCCAGCCGCCCGATCCGTGTAACCGGCACCTTCCGCTCCCGAGCCCGCTCGCTGAGCTAGAGGGAGGAAGGGGAGAGACCTCACGGAATTGGTGAACGGGGACGGGACCCCCCTCAGGGCTTCGCGCTGCCCCCCAGGTCCCCCTCCACCCCTAAAGTCAGCGGCTCCACCAAGAGGAGGCCTCCGTGCTCCCTGGAACCCCACATGCGTCCCCAGAGGGCCCGCCCCGTCCGAGGCCCCTCCAGGACGCACCGTCTGCTTGTGGGGCTTGCTCTCGGGGCGGGCCTTGGCCTGCCGGGCCTTCTCAATGTCCTCAGCCGTGAGGCCCCCCATGGGGGACTGGTCCTGGTGGAAGAACCTTCGCTGAAGGCCCAGGGCAGAGAGCGGGTCTCTGGAGTCCCCGAAGAGCCTCCCGGCCACCATGCCCAGAGGGAACGCAGCCTGGCCCCGGAGGCCAGCTTCCCTAAAGGGTCCGCCGGCGGCGTAGGCAGGAGCCGGGCCCTCCCTGCCAGCGTGGTCCCAGGGTGGAGGCGGTGACCGGTCAGGGGAGGAGGCCGCAGAGAAATCCGGGGGGGGCCCAGCGGTCTGAGGACCGGAGAACTCCACTTCTGGGTCATCGAAGCCCTCGGCATACGGCTCTTCGGGCCGCTCCTGACCCTGCAGGGAACAAAAGCCGAGTGAGAGGAGCCCGAGGCCAGCCCAAGCACCCCCCCCGCCCGACGCCCCACCACGTCCCCTCTGTACCAGATGGCACAACCCGAGAGGGAGCAGCCTCAGCAAGTTCTGCAGGGGCGAGCCTTCCCGGCCCGCAAGCCCGGAGACACAGGCTCCAGCCACGGTCCCCGGGGCCACACAGCCAGCGAGCACCCGCCGGGCCCTCGCCTGTAAATCAGGGCTGAGGGGCTCCCAGGGCCCTGGGGAGCCGGCCGGGCCAGCGGTGGGGCGGGCTCTGAGAGGTAAAAGACCAACCCGAGACTGGCAAGGACCGCACTGGTCTGCGACCGCCCGGCTGCTCCGGGCCAGCACCTCGCCGCAGCCGCAGCCGCCACTGGCCGGCCTGAAGAGGCTCTCGGCGAGGGCCTGTCACAGCCAGCGCTGGCCGCTGTCCCCAGGAGGTGGGGGTCCAGGGCAGGCCATGAGGGAGACACCACATTTTCTCTGCAATGGTCACAGAGACTACGCGGGGGCCCAGGTCCCTCCTACGTCTGAACCCTGAGTGACCTGGGGGGCCCTCCTGACCCCTCCCTGCTAGCTGCTCATCTGAAAGTTAGGCTGTGCACAGTCACAAAGCTGTGTGGTCCACAGACAGGCCAGGGAACAGAAAGGGCTCCTGGGGGCCGGTGTGGTGGGACGCCCTGAGGCTATGGGGGGGGCGGGGCACGCAAGGCACCCACAGGTGCTGCAAAGCTGCTGCACGGCCTCCCATCTCAGCCTGCGGGATATCGAGGGGTCTGAGGAGGGAAGGAAAGACACCGGCCCTCACTCTCATTTCACAAACGGGAAACTGAGGCTGGGAGAACTGAACTGATCTGGTAAAGTCCCGGCAGCTGGCCTGTGGTGGAGGAGGGATCGCTGGCCCCTCTGGCGGCACTTCGCAGTGCTGGGCAAGCCCGGGAGGGAGGGGGCGGGGCAGGCTCACAGGGGTGGGGCATTTCCAGATCACCCGGCCCTCCAGCACCCCCCTGCCCCCCCAGGACAAGGGGACGCAGGCCACCAGCCGCTCAGGCTGCCAGGAATGTCCAGGTGTCTTGCAAGGTGGCAGCCAGGGGACAGCGCTCTGCAGCAGCACACCCCGGGGACAGTCACCTGTCCCACGCTCAGTCTTGCCTCTGTGGGTGCACAGGAGAGGGCTCTGGGCTGGGCACACAGGCCAGCAGGATGGGGAGGAGGCGGGACGGGGGCTGTGACAGCTGCATGAGGGAGGGGGTGGAGCCCCTACACACGGAGGATGGAAGTTGGCCAGCCGCGGCCCGGCTGGCGCGGTGGGAAGAGCCAGGTGACAGCTGGACACTGTGTCCTCCCCTACTTCTTCACCAAAACCGACCCAATGAAAAGGCACTAACAGAAGTCGGATAAACTGGGAGAAGGCACTGGATCTCATAAACTGCCTCCCGTAAGAACACATTACTTTTGGGGCGCCTGGGTGGCTTAGTCGGTTAAGCGTCCGACTTTCACTTAGGTCATGATCTTGCAGTTCGTGGGTTCAAGCCCCACGTCGGGCTCTGTGCTGACTGCCAGCTCAGAGCCTGGAGCCTATTTCAGAGTCTGTATCTCACTCTCTCTCTGACCCTCCCCTGCTCACGCTGTCTTTCTCTCTCTCTCTCCTAGAAATGAAAATATTAAAAAAAAAAAAAAAAAAACACATTACTTTTTAATGACTTTTCTAAATTCCGAAATTAAAAAGGCCTCTGCCCAGCACATTCAGGGGGCCCAGGAACTGAATGCAGGCCCAGGGAAGGGGTGAGGGGGAAGGGAGAAGGCGGGGGGCAGGGGGCATGGTGCCCCTGTGGGAAGGGCCCGAGCCGACTGACAGGTAAATCAGGGTCTGTCTAGAGTGTGCGGGCCACCATCCTGGGGGGCCCTCCCCACTCCGTGAAGCTTTCTGAGCTGCAGCCACACGGGGACAGGAGTCACGAAGGGACCTGGCCACGCCTGGAAGGGCAGCAGGTCACCAGAGCCGGCCACCTGGCCTCCTCCTGGGTCACCCTCCCCCCATCTCCCNTCCTCACCTGCGCCCTGCCCAGGACCAGGCCCATCTGCTCAGCGGCCGTGGACTGCAGCGTCCTCGCGGCCACCAGGAGCTCCCCGCCGAGGCCCCAGTGCTGCAGGTGCGTCTCTGCGGCCGCCCGCGCCAGCTTCGCAAGGCCTCTGAGCAGCATGACGGCGTCCCCCAACACGGCAGCCATGCCCCGGGGCTGGAAGAGGGTGGCCGGTCAGAGGTGCCCCATGCTGCCCCGGGTCACACGCCCACGGAGCAACTCCACACCACACTCTGGGCAGGGGCTACAGCAGGGTGGGCTCTTCCATGTGACCCCCCCACCCCCTATCCGGGCTGCTGGAGAGGAGAGAGAGCGGGAGCGCCGGGGCTCAAGGTCGGCTCCGGGCGACCCCCTTCCCCGCACCGCTCCGGCCCTGGGTGGAGGAAAAAGCTCTGTGGAGATGGGGCTGGGGACCCCCAGCCACTATGTGAAATGCAGGAGGCATGGAGGACCCAAGTGATTTGCCCGACATCTCCGGGCCACCAAGTGGCAGAAATGGGACTTGAAGCCGGACACACAGATTCAGTCCAGTGCTCGTTCCTCCGGACCCAAACCAGGCTGGAGAGGCAGCGTCTGCCCCCAAAGCATCTTCCCGTCCGGCCGAGGGTGTCCAACCCCAAGCCCTAGGGGCCTACGGGTCCCTGCCCAGCTGCCCCGGGACAAACAGAGCCTCACCTCCCACCCCCAGGCTAGACTCCTCACCCCTGCAGCCCAGGCCCCCAGGGACAAGCAGAGCCCCCCCCCCACACACCCCCCCGC
>NW_027532592.1:2551541-2553767 GCF_008692635.1 Crocuta crocuta
CAGGCCCCTGGACAAGCAGAGCACCCCCCCCAGGCTAGACTCTTCACCCCTGCAGTCCAGGCCCCCAGGAATAAGCAGAGCCCCCTGCCCTCAGGCTAGACTCTTCACCCCTGCAGTCCAGGCCCCAAGGAATAAGCAGAGCCCCCTGCCCTCAGGCTAGACTCCTCACCCCTGCAGTCCAGGCCCCCGGGGACAAGTAGAGTCCCCCTCACCCCCCCAGGCTGGACCCCTCACCCCTGCAGTCCAGGCCCCTGGGGACAAGCAGAGCACCCCCCCCTCAGGCTAGACTCTTCACCCCTGCAGTCCAGGCCTCCGGGGACAAGTAGAGACCCCCTCACCCCCCAGGCTGGACTCCTCACCCCTGCAGTCCAGGCCCCTGGGGACAAGCAGAGCACCCCCCCCCCCGGCCAGCCTCCTCACCCCTGCAGTCCAGGGCCCCGGGGACAAGCAGAGCCCAATCCCACCCCCCAAGGCTAGACTCCTCACCCCTGCAGTCCAGGCCCCCGGGCAGCACCTCTGGAGGGTCCTAAGCAGAAGGACTAGATGGGACAGGAAGCAGAGTGCACTGTGGGCAGGACCCCCGTGTGACTCTGTCCCCTTGTGTGAGCCCGCACTACTCTCCCTCTTTATCCAGTCATAGTGTAAAATGTGTTTAATGTTGGTGAGGGTCGCGTCCCCAGCGATGCCTCATGGGGGAGGGCACGTGCTGTCAATCACCCACGTACCTCTTAAAGCCTCTGAGGGGCCGCGTGCTGAGGGACAGGATAAGGTCCCAGTAACATACTGGGGCCGAAGAAGGGCCCCAAAGGGGAAAGGGCAGCAGGGGAGCACTCCAGCCAGGCCGGGAGGCACTGGGTCCCGCTAGGAGTCTGGAGAGAAGACGGGAACCAGAGAGGAAGGCCGTGGGGGCCCCTGAGCAAACAAACACGAGGAAGCTGGGAAGGGCCGGATGCACCCTGGACGCGGGCCCGGGGCACACAGACGGGAAAGGCCCAGCCCGGGAGTCCTGCAGGGGCGCTGTCCCGAGTGCAGGCAGATGCGGCTACGTGTATTTGGAAGGAGCAGCACAGTGACGGCCAGAGGAACCCATGAACGCACGGGGGCCTGGACTGCTGAGCTGACCCGCCACCACCCACCCTCCCCACCATCGCAGACAGCGGCCGCCGGGCACCAGGCTGGGCGCTCTCCACACTCATCTCTTCCGATTCTCTGGGAGCAACCCAGTGACCTGTGCATTGCTGCCCCTCCTTCACACAGGAGACAACCAAAGCCAGTGTGGTGTCCTGAATGGTGGCCCTGGGGTCGGACCCTGGCCCTCCTCTGCTCTGTGCCCACCACGCCGCGCCGCCTCCCCAAACACTCGGCCCACTGGCTCCCAGGCACTGGCACAGGGACGGGGCCCTGCTCAGGCACAAATGGGCCGCCTACACCGTCATCCAAGCCAAGGAGGTTTCTGGAAGGTGACCACACCCTTGAAAAAGACGAAGGGGAGGGGCTGGCCGGGCCCACACCTGTCGCCATTTCACACCCCGGGCTCTGACCTGGGATCCTGCACTTTACAGGAATAAACAAGGGCAAGCTGCCCACACCAAATGTCCAGGCGTGGGGAGAGAGCACAGAATCAGAGCTCACACGGCCCGCGCTGGCTCTCAAACTGCCAGCCCCCGGCCCCAGCCCGACGCACACAGCCACACCTGACTCACCACCCCCATCGGGGGGAGGCCCAGTGAGAGGAGAGGTTTCCGAAGGAGAGATCAGGGACATACAGGGTGGATGGAGGCCAGGCCCGAGCCACATCTGTTCAGAAGGACCCTTGCGGGTGTCCCCGGGGAACCCACCCCTGCCCCAAGGGCCCGCACACAGGCCTTCCTCTTGCTCACCTCTCAGCCCAATCCAGATAACCAAAGCAGAGCCTCCCACGGACACATCTCCGATAATTCCAGAACCCCACCCTGTCCAATGACCCTCCTAAGCCCTATTTAATTCAGACTTCATCCCCAGGCTGAAAAGTACTTCTGCCTGAATGTCTCATCCAAGTTCAAAGCACGAACGGATGAAAGCCTCTCTGGAGCAGAGCTGAGAAGTGGCAACTGCCCCACGCTGGCTGGCCGGCTGGCCCACCGCACCGACAGAGGCTCGAACTGGAAGCCCACGTCCAGCCTTGCTGGCTGCAGACCCAGGCCTGGGGCTCCAGAGCCCAGTCCTCACTGGCCCCTCCCCGCCCCC
>NW_027532592.1:2553838-2557096 GCF_008692635.1 Crocuta crocuta
CACCGACTACACCAGGATGCTTTTTAAAAAAATTCCTAAGGAAACAATGTTACATAAATTGACCAAAAATGTTTATATTCCCCCATTTGGGAGGTAGGAGTAACGTGCTCTCTTCCAGTATTTTCCTAACGTCTTTAGTCCCACATAGACTACCTTCAAAAAGGCGAACAAGTCATCTGAGAACGGGACATGTTACAAAGGAATTAATTAGTTGTGCTTCTCCCTGTGTGACCGGCAGCCCTCGGCCCCAGAGCAGTGTCCGTTGGTGCGTCTCCCCCTGCCAGCGGGCCCCAGGGCAGGGAGGAGGTGGCCGGGTCGGCCACTGTGCCGGGCAGGCCCCAAGGGGGGGGGGGGACACTGGCACAGAGACACCAGCTTCCCGATCCCCGGGGCAGAGCCTGTTTTTCCCAAGTCCACAGTCAAGTGTGAGCAGATTTACTGTGGATGCAGATTTCAAAACCGCAGCCCAGGCCCGTGGCTGCTCTGACAGATATATTTACCTAACGTGCCAGGGCTGCACCACACCCCCCCACCCACACTCCCCCACCCGCTGCTCTGCTGGCTCCGCACAAAGTGAACTGTCCACACCCTCACCCATACCACCTAAGTTCTGCAAAGGAGCACCCACCCTCGGGGGGCAGCAGGAGGGGGAACTTCCAGGAGGCACCATCTTTCCAGAACTCTTCTCACCAAACGGTTTTCAAAAAGTGGGTCTCATGGGTCTCAGGCACCAGATTCCCAACGTGACTCAGAAGTCAGCGACCCGGAAAGTGCTGCAAACCCTCCCCCACCCTCCCGGAATGAACGAGAGAGAGCTACACCGGAAGGCGTCCTCATCTCGGTCGTAACTCAATAAAAGCCAAAGCCCCGGAACGTGTTTAACACACCAGTAAAACCTCACCTGCACCACTACTCCGCCTGCAGGTACTGGAGCCGAGCCCACCCGCTGCGTCCTGCCCAGAAGGGGTACAGGGGCCCTCGAAGGCACTCTCCCCCGAGGAGGGGGTGGCCAAAGTGCCTGGGGGCAAACGGATGCAGTGTTGGGGGCGGCACTCCCCTCAGGGTACCCACCAGAGACTAGCACCGAAACACAAAGGCACAAAGGTATGGTTCACAAAGGTGCCCCCCCCCCTCCGGGGCTCACAGCCAGGCACCCGCAGGCACTTCTGTGACGGGCACAGAGGCCAATTTAGGCTGACACACGAGGGTCAGGTGCTGAGGAGGCCGCTGACAAGCAGGAGACGTCCTGGGCGCAGGGACACGGGGTCCCAGTGCTGCCACGTGCCAATTCGTCCCCCTGCAGTAGGACACGGCTTTGGGTGGCTCCCCTTTTCTGGGCCTAACACGCTAAACTGCCATAAAGGAAGTAAATAAGTTATCATCTAAAGAGAGAAACAACAAGAATAGCGCAGCTCGGCACCCCCAGGGACAGAGGCTGAAGAAACACAGCCAGTTTCCCCGGACGTGCGGCCCTCAAGCTCCCAGAATTCTCCCACTGACCCTTCATCCTCTGACCTTCCCCACGGCTTTCAGGACCCTGGCTCGTTCCCGGTGGAGAACATCCCGGGGAACTGTCTGGAGCGTGGGGCCCCTCGAATCTGGTCTCCAAAACTAAAGAACACCCACGAGGCGATGCCCAGCTGGCCAGACAGAACAAGACGCGTCAGCTGGAAAAAAGTAAACGGAACAGGTGACCCTGAGAGCCACAGAGCAGATGAAGGTGCCGTGCGCCTTTCCGCGCACGACCTGCACGCGGGATGTGCCGCCGGGAGGGGCCCACGCACACCCCGGCCCCCACTCAAGAGCCAGAACTCACCATCCGTCACTCGTCTCTGCTCTCCAGGGGACAGCGAGCCAAGATAGGGTGGGGCCTCCCCAAGCCGGTGTCGGACCCCCTTGGGGGCTCTAAGGCGCCGTGTGACGGAGCAGCCCCTCCGACCAAAGCCGCCAGCAGCGCACCCTCTGCGGGCCCCTGACTGCCCTAAGCTGCCCCAAAACTCACAGAAAGCACCCCAAAGTAAGCGGCATAGAAAGCTCTTTGTCTTGGGGAGTACATGTGAGGCTCATCCAGCCGTCTGCCACAAATGTCACCCTGTCACCCCCATGTCCCCCGGACAACAAGCTCAGCATGTACAAAACTGGGCTCTCCCCCACGCCCCCCTCCCGGGCTCCCCATCAAGAAGAAGTCGACCCCCACCTCCTCCACATCTCCCCNGCTCTGTGACGTGGCCACCCCTACTACCCAGTTTCCCTCCACTCACTGACCTGGTGGGGTCAATCCAATTCTCCGGCCGGCCCCAGCAAGAGATGAGATCGAACTTTCTTCCTCCCCAGCGCTCTCAGCCCAAACATCACTTCTTCTGGGACACCTCCCCAACATGCCCCCCACCCCCGTCTTTCCCTGCCCTAGTGGCAGTGACTGTCCCCTCCCCTACGGCGCTGTCAGCTGGAACCGGGCAAGGACCACCCCTGTCCTCCCCTCTCCGGTCGGTCTGCAGCTCCGGGCCGCACAGAACAGGCAGGTAATAAAGACAGTAGCCAGAATGCCCCCCGCCGGGCCCTCCATGGCTCCAGAAAGCTACCATCGCCAGGCCGGGCTCACCCCTGCTGACGCTCCCATCCTAGATTGGGAATCACGGGCCCCTGAGGAGCCTGGTCCGGGGCAGCGCCCTCACGCTTTAGTGGGCATCCAAGCGCCCCGGGGGGCTTGTTAAAGCACAGACAGCTGTCCCCTGCCCCCCGCTTCCGATTCTGCAGGTCTGGGGCCTCCCTGGGGACCTGCACTACTCCCAGGGTCCCAGGTGCTGCTGCCGTGTGGACGCCTACCTGCGAGCCCTGCCCCGGAGGCCGAGGGGAAAGGCAGCACAGGGGGCCTCGCCAAGCCCAGGCAGGAAGGCGGAAAACAGAGATCCTTCCCGCAAGTCTCCCTGCTGCCCCTCCCCCAAAGTCTGGCCTTGCCCTTCAGTGGAAACCTTCCACCTGCCCTTTCCTTTCCTGTTATTGCCTCAAGGAGCTGAAAAGAAGGCGCTTAGTGACAATGATCCACAGAGTCACGTCCCACATGCTGCTGGATGTCATCTTTGCAAGTCCCAGTNGCCCCTCCCCCAAAGTCTGGCCTTGCCCTTCAGTGGAAACCTTCCACCTGCCCTTTCCTTTCCTGTTATTGCCTCAAGGAGCTGAAAAGAAGGCGCTTAGTGACAATGATCCACAGAGTCACGTCCCACATGCTGCTGGATGTCATCTTTGCAAGTCCCAGTG
>NW_027532592.1:2558926-2566556 GCF_008692635.1 Crocuta crocuta
GGGTTCGAGCCCCGCGTCGGACTCTGTGCTGACTGCCAGCTCAGAGCCTGGAGCCTGTTTCAGAGTCTGTATCTCCCTCTCCCTCTGACCCTCCCCTGCTCACGCTGTCTCTCTCTCTCCTAGAAATAGATAAAACATTAAAAAAAAAAAAAAAAGAAAGAAAGAAAAGGGAAACACCAGGTGACTGTTTCTCGAACAGACTCCGGAACGTGCAAGGCAGGGGAAGACAGAAACTCGGGAGCCCAAATCCACGGGCGAATGCAGCCACACTGTCACCTCAGCCTTCAGGGCCACACCCCAGAGGCCAGGCTCGAGCCTGGATACCTCAGGGGCTCCGTGCCTCCCGCCAGTCTGGGGCGCCCAGGATCTGTCTCTCCGGCTGCTTCAGAAACCGCCGGATGTGCTGGCAACCGAGCCCACACAGGAAGACACAGAGCGAAACCGCCTCCATCGTCCGCCCACCGCGGCCAGACCTGGACAGTCAGCCTTCCCGACAGCGCACAGACCACTAGGGCCACCCAGTTCCCGGCCTTCTCCTCACCGGCCATCCTGCCCCATAATTATGCAAGAATCTGGCCAAAACCTGGCGCACTGCGCTCCCTTCCAGACGGATGCATGTGACACTTCAGCTACTAGATTGAATGCCCCGCAGAAGGGCATTTACAGAAAAGAGGAAAGTTTATCAAAACTTCCCACGTGAGGGGCACCTGGGTGGCTCAGTCGGTTAAGTGTCCGAATCGTCTCAGGGCCTGATCTCACGGTTTATGAGTTCAAGCCCCGCATTGGGCTCTGTGCTGGCAGCTCAGAGCCTGGAGCCTGCTTTGGATTCTGTGACTGTCTCTCTCTCTCTCTCTCTCTCTCTCTCTGCTCCACTCCCACTCGTGCTCTGTCTCTCTCGCTCAAAAATAAGTAAACTTAAAAAAATTTTAATAAAATATAAGAAAATCAATGATATAAAAATAACGTTAAGCATCTGCCTAAACTAAAACACATAGGCAGACACACGCTAGTGTAATTTAAAGAAACCGCTCTGAGTCCCTGAGGGACAGGAGGGGCAGCCGGCGGATGCCACCCTTCTCTCCCATGAGCCACCATCCCGCAGCAGGAGATGACGGCCCCTGAATGGCCGCCAGGAGCAGGGAACACAGACACCCCACTCCCAGGCAGAAGCTCAACCACCCTCCCAGAAGGCAGGGACACAGGTCAGCAGGAGGCATAGGGGCAGACCCTGCCGTACAGGTGGGGACTTCACCCCACGAAACCAAGATCCTAGTTTACAATAAAGTACAGCGACCACATTTTCCTGAACCAAAAGTTAGGACGAGTAAGACGACGAGGGTCCTGGTCGGTGAGGGCTCAGCAGAGCACGGCCCCTGGGTCCCACCTGGCCCGCCTCCCGCTTCTGTACGTGTGTACTGGGCCCCGAGCATGTCACTCAGCTGTGTGCTGCCCCCGCCCGCAGGCCGCAACAGCCACAAGGGAGAGCGATGGCCCACAGATCCCTTCCTGGGATGCGTGTCGACCCCTCATCCGCCGCGACGGTGAAACAGAAGCACCGGTGTCCCAGGAACTCTGGAAAGGTCCCCCAGGGTCTCAGAGCCGCCCCACAAGGCCGGTGCTGGGGCAGGACCCCCCGACCCCAAGGGGGGCTCACTCACTGGACACAGAGCAGCACCCCCTACCCGCCAGGGCGACCCGAGCGCTGCCACAAAGGGTCAGGCCTGGGAGGCAGGGGGCTGTCGGGGTGACTTCCTCTGCATCTCCTCTCCCTCCTCCTGTCGCTTCAGCTGCCCCGCAACCCCTGGCCTCACCCTCGTCGACAAGAGCCACGTCCGTCCTCAGCTGGAGTCTGGGTGCACAGACACACCCACCGCACCATCCCCGTTCCTGTGCATCCACGTGCCCTTCCCTAACCAGAGCCCCGGCCAGGCCGCCCTGGGCCTGCATCAGAAGTGGCGTTTGGAGGGGGACAGACACAGGCCACGCAGATGCACATCGCTGTGTCCATGTGAAGCCCACGGAGCCCCTGACCGGCTCACAGTGAGCCAACGTCTGCCCGGTTACCGTGGACCCCGCGTGGGTCTGAACCCACAGCCTCCCGGACGGCGCAGCAGAGTCATGCGTCCTGACGGAGTTAGCTTCCAGGCCCCGAGCTGGATCTGGATTAAGGCCTCCGTGTCCCTCCAAAGCCTCCGGGCCCTAGGGCTCTTCCTTGGAAGTGGTGAAAAGTACACACACTTGTGCTCACACACACAAGAGCCTGGTGACCGGCAAACACCCCAACACTCCCCTCAGTGAATGTCCCCAGGTCCCCGGATGCTTCTATGCTACAAGGAGCAGAAAACCAGCACAGCACGCTAACCACAGCTGCTCCTATTTACTGAGAGTTTACTATACACGCCAGGCTGCACGCTAAGTGTTCTACAAAAGTCCCTCAGTCGTTTTTATAAGGCAGGTACTATTACCATGTCCACTTCTGAGATGAAGGCACTAAGGCACAGAGAGGTTAAGCAACTTGGCCAAAGTCACACAGCTTACAAGAACTGGAGGTAGGAAGGAGCTCAGTCTCTCGGGCGCAGGAGCCAGGCCACCATTGAACAGGCAAGAGAAGAAAACAAGCTGAAGGCTATTTTGACATTAGGCTGTGAGCCTCCCTTCCCCGCCCATTGGGAGACTAAGATGTCCCCCACTTCACTGTTTTGCCCCAAGGCAGGCACTGGGCTGGGCGGTGGGGGGAGGGCTGTTAAAGGCAGAAGCTCCCCCCTCCAACGTGAGGGCCCAGAGAGGACCCCGATGCTGTCAACGGACCCACACACACCCAGGGCTCCAAGCATGGGGGGCGGGCAGTGGAGTGGGGGACAGGGGTCCCGAGTGGCCTCCCCTCCTTCTGGAGAGCAAACGTGACTGCCCACACACAGGGCTTTTGTCCACCCGCCTGCCAGGCATGGGCTCCTGACAGCAACTTCGTTTTCTGACTAAAAGCTCACCAGTTTTCTGCTTAAAACATGAGAACAGGGGCACCCACGTGGCTCAGTCAGTTAAGCATCCACATTCGGCTCAGGTCATGACCTCACAGCTCCTGGGTTCAAGCCCCGCAACAGGATCTGTGCTGACAGCGTGGAGCCCACTTCGGATCCTCTGTCCCCCTCTCTGCCCCCCCCACTCCTGCTCGCATCTGCACAATTGCGCTCCCTCCCTCTCTCTCTCTCTCAAAAATAAAAAAATAACAAACCATGAGAACAATGCTCATCGCAGAAGCAGTGCTGGAGAGCAGTCGAGATGCTCTGGAGCGGAGCACCCTGGGTTCAAATCCTGACTTGCCGGCTGACCCGAGCCTCAGCCTCCCCATCGGCCCTCGAGAGGAGTGGGTTAGCTGACCCCCACTCCCACAGCACTTGGGGCCCCACGTGACTGGCACACAGCAGGTGTTCATTCCTGTGACCCCAGAGCCCCTCAAGACCGAGGCTGAGCCTCGGCAAGCCCAGAGGGCACAGAATGACAGCGGCGTGCACAGTCCCGCTTATTCGTGTCCAGACTCTCGGGCCAGGCACGGGGTCACGTCTGACACAGGAAGGGCATCTCACCCTCCCCCGGGGCCAGTGTGGCTGCCCCATGCTGGGCTGTGAGGCGGCCCAGCGCCGGGAGCCGGCCTGGACGCAGGGAGTAAACACCGGCTGGCGGTCCTTACCACAGCCAAGGCCACTCTCAGAGAAGCTTTCGCTGGTATTTTATGGCAGGAATGGGGGGGGGGGGGGGGCGCTCTGTCTGCAAGCCACAGCACACTCTACCCCGGAATAACCTCCCCCAAATCCCCTGCACCGCGCTGATGCCTCGCTCAAATGCTCCACGCTTGAAGGATAAACAGGACAGCCCCGCCGCCTGAGGCTGGAGGCGTCACGGTCAGGACCAGGCCACCGGCCCGGCGTCCACTTGTACCCGTGCCCCGGGAGCGTCCTCCAACCCCCTGGCAAGCAAGCCCACCGGTGCACACCTGCACGTCTAACCCACCCCCCCACCGCCCTGCAGACAGAAGAGCACGGTCCTGGTGAGGCCAGCGTCGGGGTCTGGGAATTGGCCGTCCGGCCAGCCAGGTCCCGCAGGCCTGTCCCTGAGCCTCCCTGTGCCCTGCTCCTCACCTGGAAGGTACAGCACAAACCCTACAGTGTCTGCTTGTGCAGGGAGTGCAGGTGCCCTGCACGTGTGAACACAGCACACCTACTCAAGGACATGTTCCCCATCCCAGGCGCCTTCGGAGCCTTCCCGCCAGCTGCCCTCCCCTCCCGGGCCGGCCCGGTCCCACCCTGCCCGCTAAGTCAGGGCTCCGGCGCGCACACGCCTTCCCTCTGAGCCCCTTCGTGGGAGCTGCGCCTCTCAGACCTCCCCCCCGCCCCCCGACACCCAGGCTGGGCCCGAAGATGAGAACACAAGCACCATCACACGGGAAGGCGGACGGGACCCCGGGGGGGGACCCCGGGGTGGGGAGCTCCCCGTACAGGGAGAGCGGGAACTTAAAGGGCTGTGCTCAGGTGTAACAGGCTGAACGACGCCTCGCACACACGTCCACGCTCTGGTCCCCGGGACTGCGGCTGGGCTACCTTACGTGCCGACGGGACGCGGCTGAAGACCCCTAGGGTGGGGGACTAGCACGACGGCCCGGTTACTCACGGGTCCTTTCAGCAGAGAGGCGGGTGGCCCAGGTGGGCAGGAGCTGTGGGAAAGGTAACTTGGGGGTGCAAGCGTGAGGCAGGGGCCACAGCCAGGGCACACGGGCCGCCCCCAGAGGCTGGGAAACGGGAAAGCAAGGGCCACTTCCGCCCTGACACCTGTTCCGGACTTCTGACTCCAGAGCGCAGTGAGATCAGCAGTGCTTTACGCGGGTGGGCTTCAGACGACTCGTCACCGCAGCCGCAGGACACTAACACGGCAGCTATTTTTAAAACGGCAAATGGTTGGGTTGGGAAGAAGGGCAGACTATGTTCTAGAATGCTTTCCAGATCATTCTTCTGAAATGATCAGTTTGGTCGCCCCACAAACAGTGCTGAGTGGCAACCAAGTGGCAGGTGCTGGACTGTCCCACAGCCACTCAACGTGCACTCTCATTCCAGACGAGCAAGTCCTGCCGGCCCCCCGAGTGAACGCGCCCCGGGCTTCGGCAAGTCCCTTTCCGAGGCTCGGCTCAACGTCACACCAATGCCGAGTGTCCGCTACGTGCCGGGCACTGTGCACGGCCTGCGGTGCCACCAAGTCCGAGTCTTATTTATTTTTAGAGACAGGGTGTGAGGGAGGGGAGAGGCAGAGAGAGAGAATCCCAAGCTGTGCCGCCAGCACAGAGCCCGACGCGGGGCTCAAACCCCCACAACGTGAGAGCACGACCTGAGCCGAAACCAAGTCGGTCACCTAATGACGGAGTCCCCCAGGCACCTCTCAAAACTCATCGGCTTTTACCTCCTAATCTTTCAAAAAACCTGCACTTCGCATTTACTGTTTCAATGACACACACTCCTGGCCCTGCAACAACCCCATGGGGGGCCGTCCCAGTTAGCTGAGCTTCTTCCCGAAGCCCCAGAGACGCCAGGCGCCAGCCCTTCCCACTGGCCCGACTCCAGGCCCCGGTCCCTCCCCTGCTGCCCAGGAGGCTGAGAGAGAAGCAGGTAAGAAAGCTGTCCCCGCATCAACAAATCAACATTTTACTTTTTTTTTTTTTTAATGTCTTATTTATTTCTAGGAGAGAGAGAGAAAGAGAAAGACAGCGTGAGCAGGGGAGATCAGAGAGAGAGGGAGTCACAGACTAAAACAGGCTCCAGGCTCTGAGCTGGCAGTCAGCACAGAGCCCGACGTGGGGCTCAAACCCACGAACCGCGAGATCATGACCTAAGCGAAAGTCGGACGCTTAACCGACTAAGCCACCCAGGCGCCCCCAAATCAACATTTTAAATCAACGGTCACTCTCCCGGAGGGCCAGCCCCGAAAAGTGCATCCACCTGGTTGTAGAAATCGTGAGCTACAGAAATCCTGGAGCCGGCAGGGCTCTCAGAGGCCATCTGGCCAGACAGCCCCTTCTGGAAAGCTCCCGAGTTACCTGGAGCGAGAGCGAACGCCTCCCAGCACCACACCAGCCAGCCCAGCCCCGCGGGGCCGGGCTCGCTTCTGGCCTCAGACATAAACGGCAGAGAGGGGCCCACGCTGAAGCCCACCTCGGGTGTGTGTGAGCCAGAGGAGACGCTGGGTGCGTGGCCTGCAGGGGCCACACAGCCGCCCGGGACCAGCCTTTACGAGCTGCGCCTCCCCAAGCCCCACGCAGCCCAAGAGGGACGCTAGGGCTACACGTGCACGGAGAAACCCAGTGGGTTTTTTTTAACATTTTTTTATTAGAGAGAGAGAGAGAGAGAGCAGGAGAGAGCGAGCACGAGCTGGGAAGGGGCAGAGAGAGAGGAAGTCAGAATCGGAAGCAGGCTCCAGGCTCTGAGCTGTCAGCACAGAGAGCGACACAGGGCTCGAACTCACAGACCGCAAGATCATGACCTGAGCAGAAGTCATCAGGCGCTTAACTGACAGAGCCCCCCAGGCACCCCACAATCTTCAGTGCTTTTGTTTTTAATGTTTTATTTATTTCTGAGAGAGAGCGCGAGAGAGAGAGAGAGAGCAAGAGCGTGAGCAGGGCAGGGTCAGAGAGAGAGGGAGACACAGAATCTGAAACAGGCTCCAGGCTCTTAGCTGTCAGCACAGAGCCCAACGCGGGGCTCGAACCTACGAACCATGAGATCATGACCTGAGCTAAAGTCGGACACTTAACCGACTGAGCGACCCAGGCACCTCCCCCCGCCCCAAGTGCTTTTTAAAACCCGGGGCTTCGCCCAGACATGGAACAACTCGAGACAAACAACTATACTCAGGGAGAGAACGGGAAGATGATCAGCAGAGAGAGAGGCAACAAGGTCCCCGGGCAGGCGGCTGTCTCATCACTGATGTCCCCTGTCCTCTGGCTGCAGAAGTAAGGCTGCGGGCCCTGGCCTGGCCTCCCAGTCCCTCGACTGTGGACCCCAAGGCACCTTCCCAGCCTTATCTGTCACTGTCGCCCCCCACACCCCAGTGTGTCTGCCAGGATGACCCTACGCACACACGTGCGCACACACACACACACGCACAGGGTTTCCCATGTCCATGTGCCACTCTCTCCTCCTCCCCCTGTAACACCACCTCCTGTGCCCAAACCTTACCCATCCTGACCCAACAGTAAACCCTGCAGGGTAGCCGTCCCCTACCCTCATCTCTTTTTTTTTTTTTTTTTTTTTTTTTTTTTTTTTTTTTTTTTTNGACCGCAAGATCATGACCTGAGCAGAAGTCATCAGGCGCTTAACTGACAGAGCCCCCCAGGCACCCCACAATCTTCAGTGCTTTTGTTTTTAATGTTTTATTTATTTCTGAGAGAGAGCGCGAGAGAGAGAGNAGCCACCCAGGCGCCCCATCCCCTACCCTCATCTCTTGATGGCCTCGGTGGCCTCCAGATGGCCTGTGTGACTCTGCGTCCCCGTCCCATCTCCCTCCCCCAGAGGCGAGCACCTGTCAGCACCGGATCCCCCTCACCTGCGGAGCCCCATCATCGAGAACCCAGGGAAACATCAGAGAGTAC
>NW_027532592.1:2566561-2566769 GCF_008692635.1 Crocuta crocuta
GAGGGACGACGAGAGGATGATGCAGGCGGTGCACACGTGGGTGCACACGTGGGCCCCAGGAGGGGTGGCTCCCACGCAGGACAGGGACCCGACTGCTCCTGTCCTGCCGCACCCCTGCTCGCGAGAAATCGAGAGGGAAGCAGGGAAGGCAGCAGGCCTGGCCCACCATCGCTGGGCTCTACGGTGCCAGCCCCCCCCCCCCCCCACG
>NW_027532592.1:2566786-2584012 GCF_008692635.1 Crocuta crocuta
CGTGAACGCGCTCGCCAGCCAGAGCCACGGCTTCTCCAGCCTCAGAAACACTAACCGCCTGCAGGGCACAGGGCGATTGGCTGGGCCCTCCGCCCTCCAGCCCCCCAGGTCGGGGCCAGAGGGACACGGTGCCAGGCAGGAGGGAACATCGATCCCGGGGGAGCACAGCGCAGCCCCCGCTCTGAAATCCGGAGGCCACAGGTCCGAGGAGAGTAGTGCGCAGGACTCCAGTGTGGACCCTTCTAGGCCCCGCAGGAGGCGGCCTGCGCCACAGGGGCACCCGCCCTCCCCCAGGTGCAGCTGGGGCTTCCCCCCTGGGGACACACACCTCTGCGACCCAGGCCGTGGTCATGAGTACTGAGTCCACACCCACTCACGCTCATGCACGTGCACTCACACCACACACACTCACCAACACACCTACACATGCACACTCACGTGCTCACTCACACACATGCATGCTCGTGCGCTCACACCACATTCACATACAGTCACCAGTACACAGACACGCACACTCACATGCTCGCAGTCACATACACATGCACGCACATTCTCACATCACAGTCACCAACACACTCATACGTGCATACACATGTACATTCCTGCACATGTACACATGCAGTCTCACACACTAGTCACCAACACACACATGCATACTCATGCTCGCACTCACACATGCACACTTATGCAAGCGCTCTCG
The DNA here is from genome assembly GCF_008692635.1 of Crocuta crocuta. Classification (NCBI taxonomy): domain Eukaryota; kingdom Metazoa; phylum Chordata; class Mammalia; order Carnivora; family Hyaenidae; genus Crocuta; species Crocuta crocuta. Next base: position 2,567,487 of record NW_027532592.1, read on the forward strand.
CACCACACAGTCACCAACATACACACACACACTCTCGCAACATGCACACACTCGTGTGCTTCCACTCTCACACATGTATACTCATGCATGTGCACTCTCACACTACACAGTCACCACCACATATGCACACACTCACATGCTCTCACTCACTCATGCACTCACTCACAAGTCACCAACAAACATGCACACAATACTCTCACATTCACACACATGCACACTTGTACAATCACACCACAGTCACCAACATTCACACCTGCACACATGCATGTGTTCACGCTCATACATGCACTTTTGCACGCACTCTCACACCAACACTCACATAGTTATCAACACACACATGCACACAATCACATGCTCTCCCACTCACACATATGCACACTTGTGCATGTGCACTCTCACCCCACACACTTACAATCACCAACACTCACACATGCACACACTCACATGTTCACCCTCACATGCACTTGTGTGGGTGTGCTCTCACACCACCCACAGTCACCAAGGCACGTGTACACACTCGTGTGATTGCACACTCACATACACATGCACACTCACATGCTCACAGTCACCAACACACAAGCACACACTCACATGCTCTCACACTCACACACACTTGTGAATGAGCACTCTCACACCACACACATGCAGTCACAAACACATGTGCACACACTTGCGTGCCCTCGCACTCACACATGCACACTCATGTACATGCACTCTCACACCACACAGTCACCAACACACTCATACGTACACACCCACATGCTCACATGCACATGTGCACACTTGTGCGTATGCACTCTCACCACACAGTCACCAACACTCACATGCACACACATGCTCTCACACTCAACACATGCACACACTAGTGCTCTCGCACTCACATGTGCACATTCATGCATGTGCATTTTCACACCACACAGTCACCAACACACCCATGCACACACTCGTGCATTCACACTCGAAGTGACACCACTTCTCACACCACACATGCTCATGCGCCCACCAGGAACAAGCACGTCCTCAGCGGGCAGGAGCAGGGCGGGGACAGAGGCCACCAGGCAGGCAGGACCCAGCTTTCTCCCCAGGCGGCCCGGCCACCTCACCCCTCCCGCCAGGCATGGGCCTCCCTCACTCCCAGCTGCTTCCCTGCTTCCCCAGGCAGAGGCCGCGAGCCCAGCCTACATCTCAGACCCCCAGACCCCTCTCCTGGCCCAGCTCCTCCTCCCTCCTCCACAAGGGCTCTCCCTGCCTGAGAGCTGTCGCCTCCACTCTCTCCTTCTGCAGAAACTGTCCCCCTCAAGTCCGCAAACCCCCTCTCCCAGCCTTCTTGTGCCAAGCATGAAGATCCCCCCTGCCAACTGCTCCCCGTGGTCTCCTCTCCCACTCAGCCGCCCCCAGGCCCTCCCGACACTGTCCAAGGCCATGGCCACCCAACGCCTCAGGCCACCCAGCCCAGCCAACACCACTCCCCCGTTTCCCGCCAGGCCCTCTCGCTCCCCTGAAACCCTTCCTGGGTCCCCACGATGCACTCCCATGTCTCACTCCAGCTCCGTGGTCTACACCGGCCCCTCCTCCTCCACCTCCCACCCAGCTCAGAGGTCCCCAGGCCTGGTCCTGTCCCCCGGGTCCCCCCCCCCACCGCGACCCTCACCGTTCCCTGGGCTGGCCCAGGTGGCCTCCACCACTGAGCCGGTTCTAGAACCGACCCGGCTACACACACACTGCATCACCCCCCAAAGTCCCGCAGGCGTGGGGCAACGTGGGCGTTGCGGACCTGTCCTGCACCCTGCCATAGGGACGGTCACGTGGCTCCGTGCGGTCGTCCAACTTCACCACCCATGAGAACAGCTGCGCCTGCCGCACACAGACTGTTTCCTTGTACGAAGAGCAGGTGGGCCCCACAGGCACGTCGACCCCCTAGCAGCACCACCTTCACCAAATCCGGCCCCCTTCTCCCGCACACTCTGTTTCCGGCGGTGACAGCACCATCCGCCCCAAACAGCTCCTGCCGATTAGAAACCTCAGCCGCCAGTGGCCAACTGGCCACCTCACCCAGAACCTCTACCTGCAGATTTATATTCTCTCCAATCTGTGCGTTGCACCGCCCCCTCCCCCACCCCGCCGTCCACCACCTGGGACTCCGCCTCCCTGGCCTCTCACAAGCCAACCCCCCCACCACGTTCCCCACTTGGCTTCCGCCTGGCACCCTCCCCCTGGCACCCTCCCCCTGGCAACGCCCACTGGCCGCCAGACCTTTGCCCCTGCCTCGGCCTCCCAGCTTTTCTCTCTCAGGGGAAACGCACGCATCCTTCAGGCCCCAGCACAAGGCCTCTGGGCTCAGAAAGCACTTTCCCAGCTTCCCCAGCAGAACCAGTTCGCGCCCCGCCCCAGGTTCCCACAGCAGAGGGCTGGCACCCCCTCCGGGTCCTGCACAGTGTGCCCCCGACTGTGTGTATGCCAGGGCTGCAAGCGCTCCCGCTCCCTGCCCCCTTCCCTCCCCCCCGCCCCCAAGGGCTGCAGCTGGACTCATGAGCCAGGAGTGGTCGGCAACCCTTTCTGGCCTGAGCTGAATGTCAGCTGAGAATTGCCAGGAGTGCAATGCCCAGCCCTGCCGCCCCCGACCCCACTGCTGAGATAGTGGAAGCCCCACTCCGCCCCACCCAGCTCACCCCAACTCACCCACATACCAAGCCTACCCCAACTCACCCTGCTCACCCCACCTCACCCCACCTCACCCAACTCACCCAGCTCACCCAACTCATCTAAACTCACTCACATACCCAACTCAGCCAACTCACCCGAACTCACCCAGCTCACCAAAACTCACCCAAACTCACCCAAACCGTGAGGGCGGAGCACACAGGCTGCTTCACCAGGAAATGCAAGAGCTCACCCCAACCGTTCCCCCAGCCTGCACTCACCCACCCCAGGGCCCCTGCTCAGGGCACCATGGACGCTCCTCAAGCAGGAGTCCTTGGACTGGTAATGTCTTCCATGCAGTAAGAGGAGTGAGTGCCTAGAAGCTTCCACAGCAACTTAGCATCACACGACATGTTTATGTGCTTTGTAAATGCACTGCTCAAACAAACTGGAAAAAAATAAAACTCGGTCCTTTGCCACAGGGAGTCTGGGAAGCCCTGACCCCTGATCCCCCCAAACTGCTGCCTCTTCCTGATGACCTCAGAGCCCTCCCCCAACACTCCTTCCCCAAGAAGTCGACCCAGTCTCCACCCAGGGCCCCTAATCCTAACCACACTGAGGGCAGTGAGGTGGGATCTGTACCCCCATTACCACAAGTTCCCTGTGGCTGGGGAGCCAAGTGGCGTTCACTCTGATATTCCCAACGCCACTCGCGAGGCGGCCAACCAACCAGTAGTTGCTCAATGAGGAGGAAAAAACCAGATCCACCTACGCTTCCAGAGTGGGCTTTCCTTCAGGGGCAGGATACGGAGGAGCACTGACCTGTAAGACACACAGGATTCTCCAGGCGTGGACCAAATGTAGCCCCTCTCCCCCAGCCCGGGTGGGAATAGGAGGAGATTTAACACACACACACACACACACACACACACACACACAGACATGTCTAGGGATTTCGGGACAAAAACACAGTTGCTGTTCCGTTACACGCTGAAACGTCAATCTGAGCGAAAATCACTCAGCTCTCCAGTGAATCTCCACAATGTGCACACACTAAAAATAAATCATGCCCAAATATGAAAAATAAAAAGACATTTTCAGAGTCATTTTTGACTTTACTCTGTGGGCCCCTGACCTCAGAGCGAAAGGTCAAGGACTCAGGAGCCTGTAACCCCACGAAGAACAACATTGCTTGCGACCAACCAGCAGGTGCCCACTGGGGTTTGCAAAGCGAGGGCAGAAGCCCCCAGATGCAGCGGGGCCCTGGCCCTGCTTCGGGGTCAGTGGACGTCACCCCCTTATAGGTGCAACTCTTGAAGAAGGGGGCCCCTGTGCCCCCCACTGCACCCTCTCTTTTCCCCAGGCCCCAAGTTCCTGGCTGCTATTCGGCGGGAATGCACGAACTATTTCCAGATGCCGCTGTCAGATCAAGACAACGCTCTATCTAAATATTCCTGTCTAATTTTGCACACGGCTCTTGTTTCAACTGGCAAAGATAATGATTCACTGTCCGTGGCTCTTGGCGGAAAATCATCCTGCCAAGTTTGGACTTCTCTAAACTTCTTTTTGAGAAAGGAGAAGTCACCTCTCTGCCCAGATCCTTTTCCACAGGCCACCAAGGGCACCCGGACACCGCCTAGCTGACCAAGCAATGTTATGGGAAAATTCGGGAGAGATAGGGACTTGGGAGGTTTTTTCCTCACCCTATGCAAGATTCACTGTTTCTTGGCTTTTCTGCATCCCCATCAATTTGGTAGTTAGAACTTTGGGATAGAAATTCCAGGTGATCCTGAAGGCAAAATCTAGACACAGAAATAAAAGTATCTTTCTCCGCATGAAGAGAAATGGCCGTCTTTGACTCGGATGCTTCAATCAACCGTAAAAGAGCTATACAAAGGCCACACCTGCCCACGCTGCACTCCAGCCTAGCCTCCCTCACGGAGGGACACACGTTAACACCCCCACACAGGTGCCTGAAAGGCGGCCACTTACCCCCTGCACACACGGGCTGGCCCACAAGAGAACTAAAGCATCACCTTGGAAAAGCCACTGTGGATAAATGAGTTGGCCTTCCTGCCAGGGTTCAGAAGCTTAAACTTGTTTTGCTCACTGTTTAAAAACCGGCCCACGGTCATTTCCTGGGCTCCTTCCCTCCAGTGTTACAAAGCCCCCATAGCCTTCTACTTTTGCACTCTGGACCCCGCCGGTCACCGCCTTGCATCCAGCAGGCACAGCCGATGCCCACGCGCCTCTACCGCCTCTCTCTGTTCCTCCAGGTGCAGAGTCTCCTTTGAAACCCAATCGACGGGGTTCCCATCAGAGGCTAAGGACAAGGGGACACACGACCCTTCGTCTAAACCTGTCAACTGCTCACAGGCAGGGAACAGCGGGCTTCTGGTGGCTTGAGAACACCCTTGCTAGAGTCTCACTTCAATCGCTCTCAACCGAGGGCGATTCTGCCGCCTGGGAGACATTTGGCAACGGCCAACCGGAGAAATTTCTGGTCGTCACAAGACACAGGTCAACCCTCCCACAACAAAGAACTGTCTGGTCCGGATGTCAATAGTCTGAAGACTAAAAAATCCCTGTCTTCCCGCGCCACACCCGGAAGTGCTCAGACCACCTGCTTCACTTCGCCACCCCCCCCCCAACTTCCCCAAGGTCAGGCCCCAAATCCTAATAACCCTGCTCTGCCCGCATTATTTTGCAAGGCTGAATGAAATACCCAGAGCCGCCGCCAGAGTCCTAAAGATGCCGGTCCTGGAAACTAGCCGCACTGGCCTGGTCTCTTCTCAGAAGGGCCCTCCTGAGGCAATGACCTGTCCATCCACAACATGACAACTGGCAGGCTGGCATCGTGCATGCTCGGATCTTTGGCAGCCAAGGAGACCTGGCAGGCCTGGCCCTTCAGTCCTCTGTCACGCACACCCAAGGGCCAAGTGAGCGCCACAAGTTTTCCAATGGGCAGTGTCCAGCGCAGGCGGAGAGACAGCCCGGCCCCAAGTCTGTCGCCCTCCAGGAGGCTGGCATCTCTCAGCCACGTGGAGAGCACCTGCACCCAGACCTGCCCTTGCTGCACCCCACCCCCATCCCCAGGGCACGCGGGGGCACTGGCCAGGGGGCGGCAGGGAGGCTGGGACAGGAGAAGGGCACCAGGGCCCTCAATGTAGTCCAAACCACTCCCAGGACCCCCAGTGCTTGGAGAAGTAGGGGGGAGGGCCCCAGAAAAGCGAACGTAGGAAGGCACCAAGAAGGGCCTCCTTTCCCAAGTACACCGCACACCGCCACCTGTGAACAGCTGGGCTGGGCCCAGGGGGTCAAAGTCCTGACACAAGCCTGCAGCCGGGAAGGGGGCGCGCAGACCCCGTGAGACACGGTGCACAGGGGTGTGGGAGTGAAGGGAAAGAGCCTGAGACGCCCAGGCGGCCACCGGGGCTGCTCTGCGCGCCCCCAGGGACCCCCNGACCAATCGGGACCGAGGGCGGAGCGAGAGAGGCCAATGGGAGGCCGCCTGCCTCTCGGGCCCCGCCCCCCTTCTCCGGGCTGCCCTTTGCCCTAGTTAGGCGCGGGGAGCTGCTGGCTGCGCAGAGGGGCTGGGCTGGGGGACGTGTGCCCCGGACGCGCCCTCCGCTCCCGGCCGGAGCTCGCGGGGCGTCCTCCCGAGCGCGGAGCTGCGGCGCTGTCCGCGGCCGTCACCCGAGCCCAAGGTGGTCCTTCAGTGTGAGACTGTTTGGCAATAAACGTTTAAGCCTTTGGAAACGTGTTTAATATCAAAACCCATCCGCGTGGACGCCTGGAAGGGGGGACGGGGTTGCATCATAAATCCAGGGGTGAGCGTAGCTCCCCAGTTCCTCACGGCCCATGTCCCCAAGAAGGAGCCCCTTCTTCCTGGGGAGGAGGCTTCGTCCCCAGGAGAGCGGATCCTGCAGGACGGTGCCCGGCCCATATTCTGACCCCTCCCCCCACTCCTGCACCTGAACACTGTTTACTTCTAAGAGCCTCTGGGAGGTAAGGGGAGGGGCGTAGCTCCCCAAGCAGGGCGGGGCTGGGAACTGGGAACTTGGCCTCTAGCAGCCCCCTGGCCGCTGTTTACCGCACCGGAGAGAAAGGTCCTCGCCCAAGGGTCGAGTCTTGGACGGGTGCTCCCTGCTGCCTCCCACCCTGCTCCCTCACACTGCCCCCCCCTCGAGCCCCGCCCGCCTGGGGACCCCCGCCAGGCCCTTGGGGTCAGAGAATCCCCTGTTCATCCAATTCTATAGTTTACAAACGACGCCCCCTTAGACCTAAGTCAGATGAGGATAGGATTTTCATGAGCTCCTGCTTCTGATGGAAGTGAAGACGGGATGTGGTGCTTGAATTACACAAACGTGCGGAGCCACTGCTTGCTTCATGCTAGCTCAGTTCCGCTCTGCCTGCGAAGCCGGGGGGAGCCTCTCTCCAAAGGACCTGAGGATCGACATAGACTGCTACCGTCAAGAGTTCTTATTCTTTTACTTCTTCCTCTTCTTCTTCTTCTTCTTCTTCTTCTTTTAATTTCTGAGAGAGGCAGCGTGAGCAGGGGAGGGTCAGAGAGAGAGGAAGATACAGAATCTGAAACAGGCTCCAGGCTCTGAGCGAGCTGTCAGCACAGAGCCCAATGCGGGGGGCTCGAGCCCACGACCTGCGAGATCATGCCCTGAGCCAATGTCAGATGCTTAACCGACTGAGCCACCCAGGCACCCCCATAAAGAGTTCTTCTAAACGGCCACCAATCTAGTTTACGAAAGCAGTGTCCCCTGCTCGTCTATGCAAAGAAGGAACCCGTCACATTAATATGATTTGAACCCTACTCCTTGAGAAATGACCTTTTCCTTATTATGCTAAAAACACATTTCTCTCTTTCCTGATTGGTTTCTTTTTACTGCAAAGATTCCCCCATATTGCAACTTAAAGATTCCTGAAAATTACATTTCAAGATGTGATAGTGACATTGTAGTTGCATGGGGTTTTTTATGGTTTGTTTTTGTTGTTGTTATTTGCAAAGATTCCTTGTGCTTTAGAGATACACGTGGAAGTACTTCCAGATAAAATAAGACGATGTAGGGGACTAGCTTCAAAATATTACAGGGTTGGGGCACCTGGGTGGCTCAGTCAGTTGAGCATATGACTTGGGTTCAGGTCATGATCTCACAGTTTGTGGGTTCGAGCCCCACATCAGGCTCTGTGCTGACAGCTCAGCGTCTGGAGCCTCCTTCAGAGTCTGTGTCTCCCTCTCTCTCTGACCCTCCCTTGCTCACGCTGTGTGTCTCTCTCTCTGAAATAAAAACATTAAAAAAAATTACAGGGCTGAGGGGAAGTGAATGGGGCACCAGGCTGATAATCATGGAAGGAGAATGATGGATATATTGGGACTCATATTATTTTGCATCTTTTTTATATCTTGGCAGCTCTCAATTAAAAAAAAAAGGTTAAAATAAAATTGGTACTTGCAAAGAAAGCCCAAATTGAAGATTTGTCAGGCAGGGTAGAACATCCAACTCTATCTTGGGGTGGGGAGTTCAAGCCCCACATTGGGTGTAGGGCCTACTTTAAATAAATAAATAAATAAGTCGGGCAGGGTGAACGACAGTTATGACAGCTCTTCTTCATGTGAACCCTCACAAAATAAGGGCAAGGAGGACTTTTAACTGTAGCTGATAAAAAGACAGCCAGAAAATTCAAAATCAGCAAGATGATATTTGACATATGGATTTCATTTACTATGCACCTCACTCTTGAGTGTCATGAGGTACTAGTGAATGATGATAGAATATGTCGTCTTAATTAACAAGACTTTTCAAATTATTCTTAAGCTTCTAAAAATTTACATTTTTGTGTATTTTTTTAAATACTTGCACATCTGCAAATATTTCTTTATTAATGTTTACTTATTTTTGAGAGAGAGTGAGCGGGGTCAGGTCAGAGAGAGGGAGAGGCACAGAGTCTGAAGCAGGCTCCAGGCTCTGAGCTGTCAGCACAGAGCCCAACATGGGGTTCGAACCCACGAACTGTGGGATCACGACCTGAGCTGAAGTCGGACGCTTAACCAACAAAGCTACCCATGCGCCCTGATTTGTGGATCTTTTCTGATGGGTGTGATATATATTAGTAAGATATTATTAATGTATACATGTATACATACTCTCCCAATAACCAAAGACACCAGTGCCTGGGACAAACCAACCAGTCAGTCCTCAGGGCTCATCTTAAACTGTCAGTCGCATGTGACACAGTTGGTCATGCCCTTTATTCTTGGTAGTTGCCCTGGAGTATAATTAATATTCTGGTCCAAATTAATACTAACTTCGTTTCAATAATATACAAAAATTTGGCTCCTATATGGTTCCATTCTCCCCCACTTCTATGTTGTTATTGTCATACAATTACATTTTTTAAGTGTATTTTTTTTTAAAAGAGAGAGAGTGTACAGCATGAGCAGGGGATGGGCAGAGAGAGGGAGAGAGAGAGAATTCCAAGCAGGCTCAGTGCTGTCAGAACACGGAGTCTGATACGGGGCTCGAACTCACAAACCATGAGATCATGACTTGAGCTGAAATCAAGAGTCAGACTCTTAACCAACTGAGCCACCCCAGGCGCTTCAATACAATTACATTTTTATACATTGTCTGCCCATCCCCGTAGATTTATCATTATTGCTTTATGCAGTTTTTTTTTTTTACATCAGGAGAAAAAATAAGAGTAACAAACAAAAAATATACATATACCACCTATTATACTTACCTGTGTAGTTTCCTTTACCAGGATTCTTTATTTCTCCATGTGAATTTGAGTTACTGTCCCTTCATTTTAGCTTCAAGGACACCATTTGTTTTCTTACAGGGAAGATGTGCTAGTGATGAATGGTTTTCGTTCATCTGGAAAGGTCTTAATTTCTCCACTCTTTTGAGGATAGTTTTACTGGATATAAAATGTTTAGTTGACAGAGTTGGGGTTTTCTTCCCCTTCAGTACTTTAAAATCTGTCATGCCACAGCCTCTGGGCTCCATGATTTCTGATGAGAGAAACTGATCTCACCGAGGACCTTTGTTCATGATGAGTTGGCTCCTTTCTTGCCGTTCTCTGGATTCTTTATCTTCTGACAGTTTGATTACCACGTGTCTAGGTGTTTGTCCTGTCCCTGAGTTTATTCTATTTCGGAGTTCAATGTGCTTCTTGGACATATGGATTAATGTTTTTCATTAAAATTGGGAAGTTTTCTGCCATTATTTTTTACAAATATTCTTTCTATCCCTTTTTTCTGTCTCTTCTTCTGGGACTCCCATTATATGTATGTTGATATGTCTGATCCACAGATTTCTGGGGCTGGGTTCATTTTTCTTCGATCTTTTCCCCTTGCTTTCTTCAAAGTGGATCATCTGAATTGACTTTTCCTCAAGACAGGATGCTTTCTCTTGCTGCTCAGATCTGTTGTGGAGCCCCAGCCGTGAATTTTTCATCTCAGTTACTCTTTGTTTCTTTTCAACCATAGAACTCCTATTTGATTATTTTTTACCATAGAACTCCTATTTGATTAATTTCTACTTTTTATTGATTGTTCCCAATTGGCAAGAGATCATTCTCAAACTCTTATTTCATTCTTTAGAGTTGGTTTCATGTAGCTCTTTAAATGCATTTAAAATAGGTGAGTTAAAGTCTTTGGCTAGTAAGCACCATATCTGGGACATTTTCTATGCTTCTGCGGATTGATTTTTTTCTTCTCTACATGGCCCTACTTTCTTGTTTCTTTGCCTGTCTCATAATTTTTTGTTAAAAACTAAACATTTTAGGGGCGCCTGGGTGGCTTAGTCGGTTAAGCGTCCGACTTTCACTTAGGTCATGATCTCGCAGTTCATGGGTTCGAGCCCCGCGTCGGGCTCTGTGCTGACTGCCAGCTCAGAGCCTGGAGCCTGTTTCAGTCTGTGACTCCCCCTCTCTCTCTGACCCTCCCCTGCTCACGCTGTCTTTCTCTCTCTCCTAGAAATAAATAAAACATTTAAAAAAAAAACTAAACATTTTAAATAATATATAGTGACATCTCTAGAAATCAGATTCTCCTTTACCCTCAGGGATTGTTTTCTGCTACCGTTTATTGTAGCTGTTGTTCTTTGTTTAGTGACTTTCAGAAACTAAGTCTATGAAGTCTGATCTTGTTATATGTGGCCACTGACATCTCCACTCAGCTACCTTCATGGCCAGCTAATGACAAGACAGAGATTTCCTTGAATGCCTGAAATCAACAAATCCTGCAGCTTTTGCTGATGGACTGCGTGTGTGTGTGTGTGTGTGTGTGTGTGTGTGTGTGTGTGTGTGTTTTGGGGCATGCCTTCAACACTGAGCTAGGCATTGACAACTCTACCTTCCCCTAACTTCCTGCTAGTGCAGAGCCTCAAGTTCAGTCAGAAGTGAGACCTCAGGGCCTCCTCGGGCCTTTCCTGAGCATGGGCACAGCCCTGACTCAGCAGGGTTCTTGGTAAAACTGGATTATTTTACATGGAAGTCCACAGATGAGCCTAGGAGAAGGTTCAGGAACCCGACTAAAGTTTGGTCAAGCAAAGAATCTTTACCAATTCCTGGGACCTTGGGGTATAAATTGAACAACATGTGGCCAAAATTACAAACAACTCAAAACTGGGGGCGCCTGGGTGGCTCGGTCGGTTAAGTGTCTGATTTGGTTTCCGCTCAGGTCATGATCTTGAAGTTCATGAGTTTGGGCTCCACATTGGACTTTCTGCTGTCGACGCAAAGCCTGTTTTGGATCCTCTGTCTATCTGTCTCTCTGTCTCTCTGTCTCTCTCGCTCTCTCAAAAATAAATATAGTCAGTTAAGCATCCGACTTTAAGTCATAATCTCATGGTTTGTGAGTTCGAGCCCCATGTTGGGCTCTGTGCTGACAGCTCGGAGCCTGGAGCCTGCTTCAAATTCTGTGTCTCTCCCTCTCTCTGCCCCTCCCATGCTCATGCTCTGTCTCTCTATCTCTCAATAATAAATCAACGTTAAAAAAATTTTTTTTCATAAAATAAATATAAAAACCTCTAGAACTTTTAAATTAGTTTATTCCAATCTTCCACTGGGTAATATAGTCACGTGACTTTTTAAAACTATTTTAAAAAGATTTTTAGTGCCAAGTCTGCCCCACTCCATCTCTCTTCTGCCCAATTCCCAACCCCAATGCCCACTCCCACCCCCTCACACACAAATGTGACTACTGCAGTTATGTTTCTTATCTCTTTTCAGTGTTTCTTTATGTATTTGAGCAAAGACAAACACATACTCGTATTTTATACAGATTATACACTCCGTTGGGTTTTTTTTTTCATTGATCACTATAGCCTGAAACTTTCCAAGTTTGTACCCAGAGAATCATCCTCATTTATTTTCCAGTATTACGTTATGCAGAGAAGCCGTATCTTAACTAGTCTTGAACCAGAGGCTGTGCAGACCACCTCGGCTCTTTCAGCATTTCAAACAGTGCTGCAGCGAATAATCCTGTTTTCAAAATGCAGTTAGCCTGGACCTAGGTGAGGCTGGGCTGGCGGTCCGAGCGTGCTGTGCCAGTGCAGAGCCCATGAGTGCCCTCGCTGTGGGTAGAGACCTGTCGAGCATGACTCGAGGACCCCATACTGCCCCCCAACACCCAGTGGTGAAAACAGATCATTTCTGGAGCACCAGAGATACGCCACGATGGGCTACAATCTGAGGTCACCAGCCTTAGGAAAATCCAACCCAGTCCTGCTAAGAGAATGACTTCAAGGAATCCCCAAGCCTGTTCAACGAAGGCAACACTAATGACTGTAATTAGCTGACTGCACAATTAGAAGTGATTAACCACATTACGGAAGAGGCTCGGCTCCCCACCCCTGGAGACGGCCCAGCGCAGCCCATTAACTATATCTGCTCCCTTTCTCCCTACTTCCCTCAGTCTGTACTCACGGCACACATCTGACTTCACAATAGGGTATTCTTTTCCTTTTTCCAGATTAATTTCTTGTCAATGCACTGTAGCGTATGGACATTAGCCAAGGAAGCCTAATCGTCTGTTTGCTATTTTTCTATTTTTAAATTGCGATATAATTTGGGGAGCCTGGGTGGCTCAGTCGGTTGAACGTCCGACTTCAGCTCAGGTCATGATCTCACAGTCCGTGGGTTCGAGCCCCACGTCGGGGTCTGTGCTGACAGCTCAGAGCCTGGAGCCTGCTTCAGGTTCTGTGTCTCCCTCTCTCTCTGCCTCTCTCCTGCTTACTCTCTGTCTCTCAAAATAAAATAAAGACATTAAAAAAATAAATTGCAATATAATTTATATGCAGTAAAATACACAGTTCTTAAGTCTATGGTTCACAAGTTTTTACAAACAAATATATCATGTAACTAACACCCCGATTAAACGTAGAACAAAAAGTTTTCCCTCCAAAATGTTCCTCCATGCCCTCTTCCTAATCACCCCCCACCTTGCCCAAAGAAATGGTCCTGGTTTTTTGGTGTGTGTGTGTGTGTTTTGAGAGAGAGAGTGCAGGCCAAGGAGAGGGGTAAAGGGGAGAGAGAGAATTTTTTATTAATTTTTTAATGTTATTTATTATTTTTTGAGAGACAGAGACAGAGCATGAGCAGGGGAGGGGCAGAGAGAGAGGGAGACACAGAATCTGGAGCAGCTCCAGGCTCTGAGCTGTCAGCACAGAGTCCAATGCAGGGCTCGAACTCACAAACTGCCGGATCATGACCTGAGCCACAGTCGGGTACTTAACCGACTGAGCCCTCCGGGCGCCTCTCTAAGGTGATTTTGTTAAGGAGAAATAGCCCTTTATAGGACAGGAACGGGGAAGTTGCATCCTCTTGATCAAAAAGGGGTAGGTAATTCATTCTCATGTCCTTATGTTCTCGAGTTTGTGTGGAAAGCCATCCTGACTGCTGAGCGTGTATTTGACTTTTGTCTATCCTCACTGGATACCTTCTGCACCCCAGGTTCATAGACTAGAGAAGCAGCAGCATCCCGGGCCCCAGGAGCCAGAAGCAGAGCCTAACCGTGTGTCCATCTCTTGCACCCCATCCCCACTGAGACACACAGAACCAGGGCTGAGGCCGCAGGGGTGTGAAAGGGAGGAGGCTCCCGGGAAAAGAATTCCAGCTTGAAGGCGGGAACGAGCCGAAGGGCACACACGAGACTCCATTTTGCCAATGACCGAGGAGGTGGAAAGTCAACGTGAACCTTTTTTTAAGCTTACTTTTTTATTTTGAGAGAGAGAGCGCGCGCGCACTGAAGGGGCAGAAACAGAGGGAGAGAGAGAGAGAATCCCAAGTAGGCTCCACACCATCAGTGCAGAGCCCGATGCAAGGCTCAAACTCACAAACTGCAAGATCATGACCTAGGCAGAAATCGAGAGAGTCGGACACTTAACAGACTGTGGCACCCAAATGTCCTAATGTGAACTTTCAATAAAAGAGCAGAGAGAGCCTGGCTCCCTCGGGACCAACAAGCAACCCCGGGAAGAGACAAAGACACGTGAACCCACCAGCCTGGGTAAGGTGGAATGTCCCACTGGGCATGACTGAACTTTGGGTTCTATTTTTTCTTTCTGTGCCAGCGAAAGGGACAGCCTCAGGCTGCTAACACAGTTGCTCGCACCCCAAGGCTCCCAGGAGCATGTGTGTAGTGTGGAAAAGGTGTGCAGGGGGCCGGCGGGGAGGGCGTCGTAGAAGAGAGGCCGGATAACTGTGTTGTTGGGGGTGGTGTAGCCGACAAGGAAAAGCTCCCCGCCTCCGGTGCTGTGGACCCCAGGGAGGGACAGAGGTCAGGGTTCTGCGTCCGTGAGGATGCCTCCAAACTACCTCTTACCCTGAGTCCCTGGGGCACCTTTTGCAGGGGAGTGGAGTGGGGGGCACTATGAATTTAACTGAAAGACGGAGTTCTGAGGTCATGGCTCTGGATCACCAGTGAGGGGCACTGTTCTCCAAGTTCAAAGTCACAAGTGTGCAACTGTCATTCCTGAGGAGTCACAGAGACCTGGGGACTCGTGGTCCCTGCTTGCGTCTGAAGGTCAGACTGACTGTGCCCCCCACTTTGGGCCGTGTAAGCCTCTGGGTTTGAAAGAGATACTAAACTTCCTACTAATAAGGTCAATGGGGAATTAATTGAGCCGATTCTTTTTCTTTCTTTCTTTCTTTCTTTCTTTCTTTCTTTCTTTCTTTCTTTCCTTCTTTCGAGAGAGGACAAGAAGAGGAGGTGGGGGGGAGGGAGAGAGAGAGAGAGAGAGAGAGAATCCCAAGCAGGATCCACACTGTCAGCACAGAGCCTGATGCAGTGCTTAAACTCACAAACCATGAGATCATGACCTGAGCAGAAATCAAGAGTCAGTCAGATGCCCAACTGACTGCACCCCCAAGCACCCCAAGCCAGTTCTTTACGATGGGAAAATACAAGACCGGATCATCCTGCACCCTGACTTTGGGGGTAAGTTCCTACTTCCTCAGGTATCACTTGACCCAGGATCTCTCTGTACTGGGCTAACATTTCCCGCCTCAGCAGCAACTTCTAGAATCTGGGTTTTGCTCTTACCGCTCCTTTCCCTCCCATGCCCACCGGCCCACCCCGCACACCTGCAAGCCTTAGGAATTCCATGTTACTTGCCACTTGATGCCTCTCTGGTCACCTCACCCAGGGGCAGTCCGTCTCCCTCACTTTCACAGTACTTTGTTTTAGCACACGAATCCTCTTGTTAACGTTATACCTAATAGTGTGTGGTAGTTGTTAGCCAGCTCATCTTTTTATTTCTAATACATTGTAAACTGTGTATCTCAATATCTCCCATAGTGCCTTGCACCTAGAAAGTACCCCTTATATTAAAAAAAAAAAAAAATTGCAGGGTGCCTGGGTGGCTCAGTCTTAGGTTAAGCATCAGACTCGATTTCAGCTCATGATCTTAGTTTCCTGGATTCAAGCCCCACATCGGACTCTGCACAGAGCCTGCTGGGATTCTCTCTCTCTCTCTCTCTCTCTCTCTCTCTCTCTCTCCTCCCCTGCTCATGCTCTCTGTCTCTCTCAAAATAAATACATAAACTTCTTTAAAGTTATTAAATAAATAATAAATAAATAAAAATTGCTACCTAGGTGTGGTAGGCCTTGGGAAAGTCTTCCCCAAACCTCTGGTTCTCCTCTCCGCCCAATTTCTCCGCCCAGTTGTGACCACCAGGGCCATAGGCAATGGCCTCACCCAATTCCAGGGCTAGTCCTCTGTGACGTCAGCTGATCTCAACCCACTTACCCCAGCGACAGGTTGTCTTTGAGCCCCAGCCAATCAGCACACGATATTCCCCTCCCCCCCCCGCGAGCGGTTCTGGTTGGCCCAACCAGAATGAAGGGCNACAGAGAAGAAAGCCGGCCTGAAAAGGAATCCAGCCCACATAGGAGGACAGGGCAGAGAGAATCAGAGAAATGGGGCTGGAGCTCTGGTTAAACCATACTGGAAGCTTGATGGATCATTTAACTTTTGAGCGACATAAACCAATAACTTCTCTTCGTGGTTTCTCATACTTGGAACCCAAAGCATCTTCCTAACCAGTGTATGTGGGGAGTGTTGTGGGTTCACACGCGTGCACACGCATGTAACCTTACTAGGGAGAGGAACCACACACACACCTCCTTTGGGAACAATCATCAAGACATGGAACTGATGTCTCTTCGTAAATTTCTGTATTAAAAATGATTTTGCAGGACGCCTGGGTGTCTCAGTCCGTTGAGCATCCAACTCTTGATTTCAGCTCAGATCGTGATCCCAGAGTCATGAGATCCATGCTGAGCCTGGAGCCTACTTGAGATTCTCTCTCTCTCTCTCTCTCTCTATCTCCTCCCCCCCCCCCCCCCCCCCCCCCCCCCTCCC
>NW_027532592.1:2584049-2598875 GCF_008692635.1 Crocuta crocuta
TCTCTCTCTCTCTCTATCTCCTCCCACCCACCCACCCCCTGCTGCCCTTTCCCCCACTTGTGCACACGTGCTCTCTCTCTAAAATAAAATAAATGAATAAAAACTTTTTTTTTTAAGACTTTGCTTTTAACCCGATTTCCTAAGAACATCTCAGACTCTGGCAACTGGCAACAAATTGTACTTTTTTTCCTAAAAAAAAAAAAACCTAATAGATTATTTGTGACGGTTTTGAGTACTTAAAGTCATGAAATCAGTTTTATTTTTAAAGTTTATTTATTTTTTAAATTTTTTTAGTCATGTCTACACCCAACGTGGGGCTTGAACCCATGACCCCAAGATCAAGACTCCCACGCTCTTCCAACTGAGGCGGCCAGACTTTTACCAAAAGCAGCTTTTACCTTGATGTGAAGTTTGTATTTCCAACATTTTCCGTCAAAGGTGAAAGGGGTTCTAATACTTGGAAGGGGGTACTGACATCTTCTTGACTTTATTTACAGCTTTAAGATCTTCCAACCTGCTGGTTCACTTGTTTTCTTGACAAAGATCTCAACCTTCGTCTCCAGGGGCCCAGCTCCTGTGAGCCGGGACCACATCGTGTGTCTCTTTCGTAACCCCATGCCGTCAGGGGGCCCGGAGCTTCCTAGGAGCTGGTGGACAGCCTGTGGAAATTTCCAGAGCAGCTGCTCAGCCCCAGCCCCCCCACCTGGGACCTGGCCTGTAAGTGGTACCAGCCCAAGGACACTGAGCCTGGCACCGGCCAGGCCCTAGGTCTATTTATGACTTTTTATCTCAGGGTTTGTGCCTCGCCACTTTGCACTCAGGAAGCCTCCCCCTCTCCACACCGGCCGGCACACGTCCCTATCTGCAGAAGAAGAGAACAGCGAGTTGGATAAACTCCCTTCCTCCATGGCTGCCTGGATGGCCCCGGTGTCTCCATACCTTTGGTGTGGGGCCAAAATTCTTTCATGGAAATGAAGAACATTTCTGACATTCAGATAGATAGCTTTATGACCCTGATGAGCTTACTCATGAACTTGGTTCTTACATGCTCATCCTTACCAGGGAACATTTATCTCTGAGGAGGAGGAACCTCTTCGTCACCCCCAGCATACACACCCCTGAGCTCAGTGCATCAACAGAACTGGTCATCCATCAACCCCAAGCCACCCTGAGAATGGCTCAGGGAAGAGTTGAGCCCCGGAGGGTCGGGGAGCGCCCGGTGCCTGAGGACAGACGCTTGAGGAGCTAAGCCCGTTTCTAACAGCATCGCCGCTTTCTGCTCCCGGACATGGAGTAAGAACAAGGGGCCAAGAGCCAGAAAACCCGAGAACAGACCAGAGCTCTACCCTTACACCAGCTCCCTTAGGTACATTCTGGAACCCTTCTGGCCTCAGTGTTCCAAAGTGCCAAATACCTGACTACCTACTTAATGCTTAATTTTACTTTGATATTACGGGGGGTTTTTTTTGGTTTTTTTTTTTTAGCAATGGCTTTATTTCGTTAACTCCCATGCCGGCTGAAGCCTCCCTATTCCATCCTCTGGGGACTTTCATCAGCTGCCTCCTCCCAGGGGTGGTCCAGTTTTTCCCTGCTCCCCTCTCTTCCCTAACCCTCCCTTTCACATGGCCTCCAGAGCACCAAAGCCTCACTGTCCCCTGTGTGGCCGGTCTGCCAAACCCAGCAGTCACACTCATCAAGGTACAGACGTTCCCCACCCCACCCCCACCCCCCAGCACAATCAACGGCTTCTTATTCCTCTGCCGAAACTGCGATACAATTTCTGCTACATTCCCCCCAAAAGGACAGTTCCGTTTCTTGGAGCAAATGCAGAGGAGCATCATTGTGGAATTAATTCCGCACCGCCGGGGGCATCTGTCTGCAAGGTGAAGTGCAAATAGGCTCCCTGTGATCCAGGAGTCTGGGGCAGCTGGGGAGGGGCCCCCGGACGGCCAAGTGTGTGCCAACACGTGAGAAGGAGAATTCCCAGATACACGGAGAAAAGTGAGGTGGGATTGATCTCGTGATCCAAGAATAAAGGAAAGACCACTCAAGCCGGACTAAATGAAGTTCTAAATTGCAGATGATCCCAGAGAGGGAAAAAGGGAAAAGCAGGTCCACAATCAAACACAACTGTAAAGGCTCTGGGCGCCCTAGTCATGGGACTTCCAAGGTTGCCCCGGGAGACACCTCCCTTCCACAGGGCAGGTTTTCACCGTCCAGGCCTGGAAGCAGTGTGTCACTTCCGCTCATGCGCCATTGGCTGGAGCTCAATCA
Source organism: Crocuta crocuta (assembly GCF_008692635.1). Taxonomy (NCBI): domain Eukaryota; kingdom Metazoa; phylum Chordata; class Mammalia; order Carnivora; family Hyaenidae; genus Crocuta; species Crocuta crocuta. Next base: position 2,586,324 of record NW_027532592.1, read on the forward strand.
CGTGGCCATCCAATGGCGGGGAACCCGGGAAGGTCGGCTAGGTGTGTGCTCAGAAGCAAGAACACAGATTTTGTCCAGTGGCCAGCAGCCCCGGCCACACACTCCTTCAATTTCCCATGTTAGGGAGAAAGATAACCAGTGTGGAAAATTGGAAGAACAATGGCAGCAAGACAAGAAGACTTGAAGTCAAGTCCAAGTACGGAAGGAGGTAGCAGGACTGCACTGAATGGAGGGAGGGACGGGGGGGGGCGGGGGGGGGGCNCAAGCTGCAGGAACCTTAATACACAGAAGTGATGCTGGAGGACAGGGGAGCCTGTCACCCTGATTTTCGTAAAGGCTAGGAAACGGGCTAAGAAGCATACACTCGTGAACTGGACATTAACATGGGATGAGGGGCTAAAGGAGATCACCAAATGGTGTCCAGCATTCAAAAGGAAAGCATTGGCCACGAAGAGCCAGGATGGGGTCTGGGCTAACTTCCTGTCCTCTCTTGAATTAGCCTTGACAGTGTTCATATCCATGGGGTGCCTGGGTGGCTCAGTTCTGTTAAAGCATTGGACTTTTGATTTCGCTCAGGTCATGATCTTGCGGTTCATGGATTCATGGGTTCGAGCTTACTTGGGATTCTCGCTCCCTCCCTCTCTCTCTGCCCCATGCTGTCTCTGTCTCAAAATAAATAAATAAACTTAAACAAACAATGTTCCTATCCTTAGCCTTCATCATACTCCTTCAGGAAATTCATGCCGAGGAACCAATGCAAATCGTAAACCAAGCTATTTTTGACAAAAAGGTGTTATCGTCGATCTATTCACAAAAGCAGAAAAAGTTAGATACAACCCAAAAGTACAGCCATAGGAGAATGGTTACATAAAGTATGAGTCATTAATATAATGAACTGTTTTACAGCCTTTAAGACTGTTTCGGAAGAATGTTTAATGATCTGAGAAAATACTTATGAAACATCTCAATGAAAAAAATCAGTACGCAAATATCAGAGAACTTTGTTCTCAGCGACATGAAAGATATCCCTGCGGGAAAAAGATAAAGGCAATATGCTGAAATAGTAACAGGAGTTGTTTCCGACAGCAGGATTTTTGGTCATTGTTAATTTCCCGTATGTGCTCGCCTGCATTTTGCCACAGTGGGCATGAATTACTTCCACAAGTATGAAAAAAAATGATTTTCTTTAAAAAAAAATATATATATATATATACACACACACATATTTCACCTGGCTGATAGCCCAGGACAACCCCACAGTCAACGGACATGTTGTTTTCACAAGGCATTTGGCAAAGTCCAACACTATTGATATGCACAGATGGATGGAAGTGCAATTTTTATAAATATAAATCTAAGTGGCTGATAAGCACTGAACAACCATCTCCAATCTAGAGTTGAGTGGTCTGCTCAGAATTTTTGCCCACGTCTCAGGTGAATATCTAGATGCACATTGTCCACTGTGGTATCCGCTAGCCGTATGTGACTATTAAAATGTAATCAGAATTAAATACAATTTAAAATTCAGTGCCTCAGTCGCATCAGCCTTATTTCAGGTGTTCAATAGCCACCTAGTAGGTACCATCGTGTACAGCCTGAGCTATAGAGCATTTCCATCACCATGGAACATTCTATTGGAAAATGCGCATCTAGGGATAATGCTTATCACTTTCACAAAGGAACCAGGCCTCTCCTTCAGCATCAGCCTCCCAGACAATCACGGTAGGCTGGTACAATGATACTGGTCTAATCAAATGAACTTGAATAGATGTAAACATACTATCCTCAGTGGGACTCCAAAATACACCTGCGGATGTGTAGCAGAATTGGGGAGGAATTAATTTTGATTGAAGACGACCTGCATGTGTATCTCTGGGTAACGCGGGTCCCCAAAATCATGAGCTCTTGAGCTGAATTAATGAAGTATAGAGCACAGAACAAGAAAGCGATACTTCCAAGCTACACTGGTCAAATCGCACTCAGAGTTCCAATGCTTTTCAGCGGTGTTTCCAGAACTACAAGTGGCTATCATGAAATTGATTAAATGGTAAAAAGCACTTGCATCACTAGGCACCGCAATCGGTTATAAGCAGAGCACAGCTGGGAAGGGCACAGCACATGGAGAGGAAAGCCTGTTAGGAACAGGCTGCTGCTAGGTTTTCCTGGCTTCCAGCCTTGTTTACCAAACAATGAGTCATGGGGTAGAAGTGGTGAGCCTGGTAAGAAACCGGGAACAGTGCTGGGGTGGGGGAGGGGCACAGAGCAGAAGCTGGGGCCATTAAGTGAGGCTGAAAGTCCAAGAGCAATACCCCCGGGGCTGTGAAAAACAGCTGTGATCAAAATCCTTTTTTTTTTTTGAGAGAGAGAGAGAGAGCTCGAGTGAGTGAAGAGCAGAGAGAGAGGGAAAAAGAAAGAATCCCATGAGGGGCAGAGAGAAAGAATAGAGAGAGTGTCAGCACAAAGCCCAAAATGGGGCTTGAACTCAGGAACCGTGAGATCATGACCCGAGCCAAAGTCAGATGTTTATAATCGACTGACCCACCCAGGCGTCCCTGTGATCAAAATTCTGGATGGAAAAATTTTGTTATTGTACATCTAAAACTTTCTATGCCTTGTCTTAAAAAAAACTCATGTATTAGATAAGAACACCTTAAAAAAAAGTTCTTATGTTTCTTGATAACATGTGATATCCTAAAAGTGCAACCATCATATTACAGTGGAGTAGACAGAATTGTGTTCAATTGTGAGCCTCTCTATCCAAAAGGGATACTCACGCGCCTAAAAGAGGAAAAGGAGGAGGGATAAAGCTCTAGAAACAACGGCAAACAGAGGATGTCAGAACTGGAGCTGCCTCGGGCGCACCTGGGAGAAGGGGGCGTGGCTGGGAATGGACATGGACTCAAGACCAGGAAGGACTTTCTGACAGTCAGAAGGTTACACAGTGGCCGCAGGAAGCAACTCAGGCTGGTAGGGAATCCAGAGTCAGACGACCTGGGTTTGCATTCTGGTGCTTTCTTTCTTTTTTTTTCTTTTTAAATATTTTTATTTATTTCTAGGAGAGAGAGAGAGAGAGAGACAGCGTGAGCTGGGGAGGGTCCGAGAGAGAGGGAGACACAGACTCTGAAATAGGCTCCAGGCTCTGAGCTGGCAGTCAGCACAGAGCCCGACACGGGGCTCGAACCCGCGAACTGCGAGATCATGACCTAAGCGAAAGTCGGACGCTTAAACAACTAAGCCACCCAGGCGCCCCGCATTCTGGTGCTTTCTAGCCACGTGACCTCGGGCAAGTGTTACTTGGCTCTTCTAAACCTTGGTTTCTTCACCTGGAGAAGGAGATTAGGGCTCTCCCGTAATGGTATTCTAAGAACTGAATAAGATAATGCACGTTTGGTGCTTACGACAGCGTCCAGTACAAGGCAAACCTTGGCCCACTGTTACCTGTTACCTGCGGTGACTGTCCATGGGGACCGAGTGCCTCATAGCCTGATGGCCCTGCAGAATCCGTATGGTCGCTAAGGGGAAGGGTCCCAGGACAGTCTGTGGTGTGGTTAGCAGGCGTTGTGCCCACACCAGCGGCCCCGCAGTCCCAGGGAGACGTGTGGAAAGGGTTCTGTGGTCGCTCACTCTGACCAATGCTGGAGCAATGCGCGCTGAACAGGTTCTTGGCCCCGCGACTTCTCTGAGTCTCTAATATACTACCTTGCATTTTCAATCCCCTGACACGCTTGGCCACAGAGCCCTTTCTCACGGAACACGGGGAGAGAAGGTAAAACACCGAATCAGGTGACTTTTGAGATTCTTTTGGACTCTGGTATCTGAAAACGTCATGAATTTCAACTGCAGGGGTGTGTGACAAGTTACCATTTATTGAGCACTTATCATGACCCGGGCACTGATTTAAGCACTTTTTTTTTTTAAGTTTATTTTTGAGAGAGAGAGAACGAGTGCACGCACAAGTCAGGGAGGGGCAGAGAGAGAGAGAGAGAGAGAGAGAGAGAGAATCCTAAGCAGGCTCTGCTCACTGTCAGCGCAGAGCCCGAAGCAGGGCTCGCTCCCACGAACCGTGAGATCATGACCTGAGCCGAAATCAAGAGTTGGACGCTTAACTGACTGAGCCTCCTCCAGCGCCCATGAGCACTTTCGAGACCTAAAGCCATAGGATTCTCACAGGCGTCTCGGGACATTATCCATCATCCCTTCCTTACAGCGGAGATACTGAGACTGAAGGGAAGCCAGGTGGCCCAAGCTCACAGAGCTAACACGTGGCGGACCCAGGGCCTGCTCTTTCCAAGCCCTACTCTCACCTACAAGGCCGTACGTGAGCAAAAACTGATGTTTTGTGTATCACAGCAGCCAGCAGTCTCGGGACTCGAACATTTGTCCTGCAATTTTAGACGACACGACCTCTGTACTGACCGGCACTCAGGCCAGCTGTCCGTGCCAGGTTGCTTGAAGGTTGTGAGGAGAGGTCACTGGACCCACTGGCTGAGAGGAAGGGAGAGGATCGTACGTGTTAAATGGCCACGGGCTCTCCTTCCCACGGCCAGAGATGCCCACGGCCGCTGAGAGGGGCCCCTGTGTAAGACTCCACATTAGCCCCTTAACCACCAGCTTCTTCCAAAACCACATGAAGTGGTCGCTGGAATTCCTCTGCTCCCTGGCTCCCCTCACCACTTCCCTGCTTGGTAACGAGGAGCTGCCTTCCAGTGAGGAGTGCCCTCCCCTCCAGACAAGGCCGTGAGAACGAACCCTTACAGGTTGCGGCTGAGAATCCGGAGAACTGGCTTCTCGGCTCAGCTACGCAGGACATGGAGGTTCATGCACCTGCCATGTCAACCCTGCCGTGTGATCAGGCTCTGGCCTGCGCTGGTGACTGTCTGAGACACGCACTTGTCTGCTGGCTCCCCGGCTCACGAGAGGGGACCCTCGAGGGCCTGAGCCTCCCACGGGCCAGGACGTGGGTTCATCATCTTTGCAAACTGGGTGCTCCAGGCGAAGCCTTGGAAACCTGGCCTGGAGGGGCCCATGGTGGCTCCTGGAAGCCTGCTGCCCTCGTGTGGCCATCCTGACCGGGAGCTAGCAGAGGGGAAGGTCAAGGCAAAGGGAGGCCCTGAGAGGCCGGGAGAAGATGTGGTCCAAGGACAGCTGGACCGAAAGCCACCAGAAGGCAGCACTAGCCCTTCTGACCTTTTGGTTCGGGACCCCTGTACGCCCATGAGCATTACCGAGGGCTCCAAAGGCCTTCTGTCATGGGCAGTAATTCCATCCTATTTAGAAATTATATCCGAGCATTCTTTTAAAATAGTGATGTATCAGTTCCTCTTAAAATAACAGTAACATTTAATGTTAACATAAATAACATATAGGGCTCCTGGGGGGCTCAGCTGGTTGATCCTCTAACTTTGGCTCAGGTCATGATCTCACGGTCCGTGAGTTCAAGCCCCGCGTCGGGCTCTGTGCTGACAGCTCAGAGCCTGGAGCTGCTTCAGATTCTGTGTCTCCCTCTCTCTCTGCCCCTCCCCTGCTCACCTTAGGTCTCTCTCTCTCTCAAAATAAATAAATAAATAAATAAACATTAAAAAAAAACATAAATAACATTTATAAAAATGACTATATTTTATTTTTTAAAGATTTATTAAGTAATCTCTACGCCAAACGTGAAGCTCAGCCTCACAACCCTGAGATCAAGAGTTGTATGGTCCATCGACAGAGCTGGAGACCCCAGGCTCTCAGAGGTCCTTGTCCTACAAGGCACAGACACGCAAGAGCAAAGATGGCTGCCGGGAGGGACACGCAGAACCCAAGACTCCTCTGGGCTTCCTGTGTCCCCCACGATGGGCACAGAAGCCCACAGACGAGCAGGGGGCAGGGATGGAGAAACTGAGAAGGTCCCGTGCTTGGGCCAGGGGGATGCGGTGTGGATCCTACAGTCCGAGATCACCTCAGTCAAAGCCAAGGGAGTAGACCAACAAAGAACAATCCAAAAAGGAAACTAAGAAAATCATGCCATTCACAATAGCATCAAAAAGAATGAGACACTTAGGAATAAACTTAACCAAGGAGGCAAAAGACTTGTACACTGGAAATGGCTGAAAAAAATTAAAAGATGACACAAATAAACAGAAAGACATCCCATGTTCATGGGTTAAAGACTTAATAATGTTAAGATGTCAATATTGTCTAAACAATGTACAGATTCAATGCAACCCCTATCAAAATCTCAATGGCATCTTTTGCAGAAATAGAAAAAACATCCCCAAATTCAACACCTCAGACATCTCTATTAGCCAAAACAAGACCCTCTTGAAAAAGAAGAACAAAGAGGCCTCACACTTCAAACTTACCATCAAGCTACAGAATCAACACTGTGGTTCTGACAAAAAGACAGATTAATGGGACAGAGCTGAGAACCCAGAAATGAACTCATGTGTGGAAGGTCAAATGATATTTGATAAGGGTGTCAAGACCACTTCATGGGGGAAGGGCAGTCTCTTTAACAAATGGTGCTGGGTGGGGGGGCCTGGGTGGCTCAGTCGGTTAAACATCTAACTTCAGCTCAGGTCATGATCTTGTGGTTTGTAGGTTCAAGCCCCGCGTTGGGATCTGTGATGACAGCTCAGAGCCTAGAGACTGCTTCGGATTCTCTCTCTCTCTCTCTCTCTCTCAAAAATAAATAAACATAAAACAAAAACAAATGGTGCTGGGAAAACTGGACACCCACATGCAAAAGAATAAAGTTGGACATTAATCTTACAGAAATGCCATACAAGCACATGGAAAGATGTTCGACATCACTAATCATTAGGGAAATGCAAACCAAAATGACAAAGAGTCACCACCTCGCAGCTGTTAGGATGGACACGATCAAAAAACAATTAACAACCCCTGGCGAGGAAGGGGAGGAATTGGAGCCCTGGTGCACTGTTGGTGGGGATGGAAAATGGTGCAGCCGCTGTGGAAAACAGTCTGCAGGACCCTCAAAGAGTTAAATAAAACTACCCCAGGATCCAGCAATCCCACCTCTGGGTCTACACCCAAAAGAACTGGAAGCAAGATGTCAAAGGATCTTTGCACTCCTTATGTTCACTGCAGCGTTATTCTCAATAATGGAGAGGTAGATGGGGCGCCTGGGTGGCTTAGTCGGTTAAGCGTCCGACTTTCGCTTGGGTCATGATCTCGCGGTTCGTGGGTTCGAGCCCCGCGTCGGGCTCTGTGCTGACTGCCAGCTTAGAGCCTGGAGCCTGTTTCAGTCTGTGACTCCCTCTCTCTCTGACCCTCCCATGCTCACGCTGTCTCTCTCTCTCTCTCTCTCTCTCCCCTAGAAATAAATAAAAAAAAACATTTAAAAAAAAAAAATAATGGAGAGGTAGAAGCAAGCCAGGCGCCCACTGACCGATGAATGGATGAAGAAACCGACTGAGCCACTGCTTCCTCGCTAAGAGAACCCTGATTTTATTCAGGTGCCCATCCCACCCCCATGAGACTCAGGGTTACAACCCGACTGGTCTACACTGGCTGTGATAACCCCATGCTTGTTCCCTAGGGAAGAGACAGTTCCCACCAATTCTGGATTCAAGGGGAAATCTGCCCGGGCGGCTTCTGAGAGTGATTTCTGCTGACCTCAAAAAATGACACAGATCCATTCTCTTCTCTCCCTTCTCTTGTCTGTGTGCATTCAGCTCCGCGCAGGTGGGAGCCCTGGAAGAGAACACAGAAAGAATGAGACAATTATCAATGACGATTTCCTTGAACTGCCGAATCAACCAGCCGAGACTATGGTACTCTGTTCTTGTCGTGAGAGATACTTGCCTGACCGTGCGTGCCGCCGGGAGCCTAAATGAAGACAAGGCCTCCCCCGATTTAACCGATTTGTTACCCTCCACTGAGGCTTGAAGTACTTGTAGACACAGCATCCTGAATGTCAACAGGGCCGAGTCCCGGACGGTGAGCAGAAGTCCCCGGTGAGGGGCCAGGGGTCCCGCCTTCCCCCCTCCCAGACTTGTGTGGGGCTCACCCACCTCGAGTTTCACTCTGGTCTACAAGACTCACTGCCGTCGTTGGCTGATGGCTTGAGCCGCCTCGTCGTAGCCTCCTACAACCTGCGAAAATGCCATCAGGTCACCTTCACCAAGCTTCAGGTCACGAGCTGGGGAATCACTAGCATGTTCTATGTCCTTCGCTTTATGAGTGTCAGACACTGAGGCCCAGAGAGGTGAACTGGCCTGCTGGCCGTGGCTTCTGGTAACAGAACACAAGTCAGCTGCTAGGCCCCAACCTCCGTATTGTTTTCGCTCTGCTCGCACTCGTGTGAGAAGCTGTGACCACGCCGGGTCCCATGTGCATGCGCTGTAGGAAGGGTTTCTTGGCCTAAAGAGGAGTGGAGGGGATGCTGCTTGTGTGCGGGCAGGGCCTGAAGCCAGGTGGGGAGGGAAGTTCTGAGCCCCGCGTCGGGCTCTGTGCTGACGGCTCAGAGCCTGGAGCCTGCTTCGGATTCTGTGTCTCCTTCTCTCTCTGCCCCTCCCCTGCTCGTGCTCTGTCTCTGTCTCTCAAGAATAAATAAATGTTAAGAAAAAAATTGTTTTTTGGGGCGCCTGGGTGGCTTAGTCGGTTAAGCGTCCGACTTTCGCTTAGGTCATGATCTCGCGGTTCGTGGGTTCGAGCCCCGCGTCGGGCTCTGTGCTGACTGCCAGCTCAGAGCCTGGAGCCTGTTTCAGAGTCTGTATCTCCCTCTCTCTCTGACCCTCCCCTGCTCACGCTGTCTCTCTCTTGTCTCTCCTAGAAATAAATAAAACATTAAAAAAAAATTTTAAAAAAAATTGTTTTAAATATACGATTGCAGGGAGCTTGGCTGTCAGTGGAGCACGCGACTCCTGATCTCAGGATTGTGAGTTCAAGCCCCATGTTGGACATGGAGCCTACTTAAAATTTAAACCATTTAAAAATAAAAGAATATATAATCGCCCAATGAAAAAATTCCACAAAGGGACAGAGAGCAGAAGACAACCACTCAGAAAACGAGGAACCACCTGAGAAATCCGATTGCTGTCTCAAAAATAAAGCTCCCTGAAAGGGAGAGCAGAAGATGGGGCGCCTGGGTGGTTCAGTAGGTTAAGCGTCCGATCTTGGATTTCAGCTCAGGTCGGAATCTCGCGGTTTGTGAATTCAAGCCCCGTGTCAGCCTCTGTTGGTGGCACAGAGCCTGCTTGGGATTCTTTCTCCCCCCCTCTCACTGCTCCTCCCCTGCTCATGTTCTCTCTCTCAAAATAAACAACAACAGAAAAAATAAAATGTTTTTTTTAAAAAAAAGGGAGAGTGGAAGAAACAGAAGGAGAACGTTTCCAAGCTCTAACCAGATGCAGTGCTCACTCGGGGGGACTCGGGGAGCAGGCCAGGTGGGTGAGGGCGAGGGCACTCTCGTCCCCAGCTTCTGGAGTCCCCGATGTGCGCACTGTGCAGGCTGTGCCAATGGCACCACGTCTGGGACTCAGGGAAGCTCCCACCGTGGGCCTCCACCCCTCCTTCCCGTCCTCACCCTGTGGATGCCACAGTGCTTCTCCAGGTGATGTGACTACGTCTCCCGGCGTGCGAGGACGAAGGTATTAACCACACGAACCCACTTACTTGGTGTGCGCCTTGGGATGCGTCTGCTGTTGGCATTGCCGTTCTCCGGAAAGTCCGTAGCCACCTCCCCGAGGTCCTTCCAAAGGTGCCCCATGTGCCCCTGCCCAACGCCCGGGGATGTCCTCACCAATGACCGCCAGGCCCTCTGGCCACTCGGCTCAGACTGGATCCTCCCCGCCCGCCGTCACAAAAAGCTGTCCAGAAGTCCTACATCTACTCGTGACCTTTCCAGAGCAGACAAGTGGTCAGCTTGTCTTCCTGGTCGGCTGTGTGGTTGTAAAGCAGGAAAAAGCCCACCGAGCAGGGGCCGTAGGTTTGCACCACGTCCTGCATAACCGCAGGCCGCCGACAGCCACCCGCACCACAGAGGATGGCGTGAGGGATCAGCTGTCCCCTGCTCAGGGCCGGCCCGCTCGTCCGCCTCTGTCTCTCTTGCTCCCACCTTGTATTACCTCCAGGGCGACCGTCCACCTCGGTCCCTGTAGCAGTCATCGGTCATCCCCCAGAGCCCATTCTTAGAAGACATCAGCTTGGGGTTCACACTGTCCCCCGTGACCTTGTTTTCTCACACTGTTTTGTAACTTGGACATCTACGCTGGTGAAAGCACATCACAACCACATACTCCCTTGTGCTCTTTACATGGACACAGGGCTGCTTGAAATAAAGATACTTCCATTGGGGCGCCTGGGTGGCTCAGTCGGTTGAGCGTCCACCTTTGGCTCAGGTCATGATCTCATGGTTCGTGGGGGCGAGCCCCGCATTGGGCTCTGTGCTGACAGCTCGGAGGCTGGAGCCTGCTTCCTGCTTCAGATTCTGTGTCTCCTTCTCTCTCTGCCCCTCCCCTGCTTGCACTTTGTCTCTCTCAAAAATAAACACTAAAAAAAAAATCTTCATAGGAAAATGAAAATTTAAGTTTTTAGACACCTCAGAGGGGTAGGGAAGGATCTCTTAAAGAAAACTCAAAGGCTAAGCCACAGAGAGTAAAAAACTGACATGCATAACAATGCTAATACTTACAAATTCCTCTGACACAGTGACTGCCACTAGGGAGACAAGCCACAGCCCGGAAAGGACATTTGAAATGCGAGTAACTGACCAAAAATTAGGATCCCTCCAGCATATATATATTCGAACAGGCCTAAATATCCATAAATAACGGGCAAATCGTCCAAATGGAAAATGGGTCAAGGATATGAACACATAACAGACAAGGAAACCTGGACGGTCACAACATACGAGATGATGGTAAACTTCAGTGCAGATGAAAACCCAAGGGATGTAACACCCACCCAATCAGTAGAAAGGGAAAATCTGAAGACACCATTTGCTGGTGGAGATGGGGAGAAGGAAGAGCGGTCGGATTACTGACTGACCACGGGACAAAGGCCCCACGAGCTTGGGGAGCGAGCGGGAATTCACAGTCGGTAAGGGGACAACAGACACCCGGATGCACAAAACAGGTGTGCCCTGCGTTCCGGCTGTAACACAGACACCCTGCCCAACGCACAATGTCTGTCACCAGCGGAACAGGAAAATGAAGCTGGTGGACTGCCACACCGCGGAATACTATACAACAGTTGAAATAACGGAAGCAGTGCTATGCTTGTGCACGTGAACGTCCCAAGAACGAAATATTCGAATTTTAGAAGTGGTCGAGCGGGTACAGGGTGACATTTCTGCAAAGCGTAAAGAACACACCGGCACCAGAGCTGATCGTGGAGGCCTGGGTTCGAGCTGCCTTTGAGACAGCAAAAGGGGGTGGACCACACTGGGCCCACAGGCAAACGGGACTTGGGAATTATACCGTTTTATTTCTTTATGTTTTTAATGTTTAATTAATTTATTTATTTTGAGTGAGAGCACGGGTGTGTGCAGGGGAGGGGCAGAGAGGGACACAGAGAATCCCAAGTGTCGTAGACTCTGGGTCTAAAGTTCTTTGGTGTCCAGCAAGAAAGCAGAGTGCAGGATTAAAATTCGAGAGATGGCTAATGTCCAGGAAGAGTCAAGAGCCCCGAATAAGGGTCCCATTTTTATTAGGATTAGAAGGCTTACAAACATGGTGATGGGCGTGCACAAAGAGACAATAAATCCACCAACATTAATTCATGGGCGTGGGGGAAAGGGGCTTTTGATGGTGTTAGGGGTTTGGGTCAATACAAACTCCTGGTGGTGGTTGTTAAGGGCAGACATGAGGCCCCATGCCTGTTTATCTCAGCCAGCCTAGGGGACAAGACAGATAGAGCATACAATCTGGTGGTTAATGAGGCACCTTTCTTTTGCTAATTAGCGCCACTCTGGGCAGCTTCACCCCTGCAGTGGTCTATAGCTCTATTTATGCTATTTATGTGTTTACCTAATTTGGTCCTTCCTTCCTGTGAAAGCAGGGGGGGGAGCGGGGGCGGGGGCCTTTTTTGCCCTGAATACCTATTCTTGTTTACTTCATATACTTTTGTATTGGGTCCTGGGGGCCTCGGTTCCACCCTGTCTATCCTTATTTACCCAAATGTGGGTGTGAGCACCCTATGGCTTTGTAATTCTTTATGCCTCCTTAACCCATCCATGCAGGCTCAGGGAATTCCCACAGCCAAGCAGGCTCCACACTGTCAGCGCAGAGTCGGATGCGGGGCTCAAACCCACAAACCATGAGATCATGACCTGAGCCAAAACCAGGAGTTGGACACTTAACCAACCAAGCCACCCAGGCATCCCTAAGGATTTATTTTTAAAACTCTGGAGCAGATAGGGGAAAAACCACAAAACTGGTAGGCTGGTTACAGGGGGGCCCAAGGCACGTGCCTGCACGTTCTGTTCCTTCCAGCAAGTTTTTGTCACCTCTCCCCGCAAGTGTCAGGGCCCCAGGCTGTCAGCTGTCGGGACCAGCTTCTGGCTTCCCCAGCCATGTCTCTTCAGATACCTTTGTTTCGCTGCTG
>NW_027532592.1:2598925-2622353 GCF_008692635.1 Crocuta crocuta
CTTGTGACATTCCCTTGTGTTCTGTCTTGACACTTCCTCATGGGCACCGATCCTCTCTCCTCCCAGGCGTCACTTGGATGCAGGACCCGCCCCCCTCTGCTTGTCCCCCTAAACGTGGCCTCCGCCCCCAGCACCCTGGTCAGCCCTTTGGCAACCTGCCCACCCCTAACAAACCAGGACCCACCAAAGCTGGGACCCTCCCCCTGCCCCACCCCCCAAACTACTCATTCTGATCCCAAACCCAACGAGCCAATCCCAGGTTTTCCTCCCCTTTACTGCCAGGGACCGGCCCTCATCAGCCGAGACTCCCACCGACTCTCGGCTTTCCGGGCAGTGATGCTGCCACCTGGGCCCTGACCGTGAGTCACCACCAGTCACGGTGTCTGGATCCCAAGTCAGGGCGCAGGCAAGGCTACCCACGGCCAGTCTGTGTCTGGCCTCCGGGCTCCCTGGTGCCTTCTGCTCATCCACAAACACAGGGAAAAGCGAGCACTGTCAATCATGGAAATAGACGATCTTATTCTCTCCTGATGACTACACAGCTGCAGGGCAGTCACATTATTTCAGGAACGAGGACACAGGACGTGGTCAGGACAGCCCCGGCCCAAGATTCTCTGTGTGACCCAGGATGACACAGAGGGAAAGGAGACACCGGCCAGCCCGCCCCCCCCGCCAGCACCCCGAGGTGTCCGCAGAAGGGACAGCTGGGTCCCTGAGCACGGTCCGCCAGGACACGCTGGTTCACCGAGGTGCCGCACTGCTGGTCTTGGTGACAAGCGCAGTGGGGCCACCATGGGGTCTGCCAGGGCCAGCGGCCCTGCACGTGTCCGAGCTACGGGCCGTTGGGCCCCCCTCGCCCCCCACACCCCAGTTCAGAAAGCCAGTTGGAGAAATGACTGCAGAGACGGGGTGTTAGCCCCTCCCCCGGGCACATCTCCCCTCCGACCCCAGAGCCCAGGTTCTCCCAGGAGGGGCCACAGGACGCAGGGAGGGGGGCCGGCGCTCACAAACAGACCGAGCCCAGCACTCCGGTGGAATTCACTTATTTACTGATTTTAATATGATGCCACTTCACAGCAGCAACTGCCAGCAGGAGAACAGGACTCGGCTTGGAAAGGTGATAAAATAACAATGACGTCACAGACAGAAGCACTGGGGACATTCCGTGCAGGGCACGCCAGCGTCCTTCTGCGGCCACGGTGGGCAGGAGCCCGGCGCCACGGCCAGCACGGACTCCTGGTCCCTTCCTTCGCCTTGGCCCGCAGGTCACCCCGGGCTGTGGCGCCGGGCCAGGTGGCCTCGCCACACCTTCCTCGTCCTCGGTTCCATGAGCCACGCTCCAGCGACCAAACAACTAGCACCAAAAACCTGCTTCTTCCTCTTGGCCGGGTAAACATGACACTTCCTTCTCTTTGTTTCTCGCTAGGGAAAGAAAAGTCTCGGAAACATATGGCACTAGAGTGTGAAACTCCCCGGGGGCGCCCGGTACAACCCGCCATGGCCACCAGCCCACAGCGCCCGGGCGGCCGTCAGATGTAGAGCTGGTGCGAGGCCAAGGTGTCCATGAAAGGGCGCACCAGGTTGTCCGTGGAGAAGTAAAAGATGAGGCCGAACGTGATGGAGATGGGGAGGGCGGGCAGCGCCTTCTTGAACACGGCCAGCAGCAGGAGGGTCAGACACAGACCCTGAAGGACACAGAGGGAGGTGGTGACTGCCGGTGTGGACGTGGTAGGGGGTGGCAGTCAGCGACATCCCCCCTCCCGCCCGGGGCTCAGCACTGGTGTGGGGCCTGCCAGACAACAGCCCGAGACCCCCTCTTCCCGGGTCCTCTCGAAGGTTCACCCCCGCGTAACACCCTGTGTGATGTGAGCCCCACTCCCAGAGTGGCCCTGCTCTACCAGGCTCCCTGCCTGGTGTGGCTACAGCGGTGACACGTGTGACCGGTGTCAGAGGCCTCCCCCAGGGGACATCTATTTATAAAGGACTGAATGAGGGGAGCCTGAGTGGCTTGGTCGATTAAGTGCCTGACTCTTGATTTTGGCTCCGGTCCTGATTTCACAGTTGGTGAGATCGAGCCCCATATCAGGTCGTGTGCGGACATGCTTCTTTCCGGTTCCGTGAACCTCAGGTCATCGCCCCCACAGCACACGAGGCTGGCCATGCCCCTGGCACCGCCGCGTACGCAGTAGGTAATGCAGGAGCCCCCCAGCCGTGCATCCCCTGCTTGGAGCCTCCTGTGAGCCTGGCCTCATCTCGGGGGTCTTCCCGGCAGCCCAGCCCGGGCCCCCATCATCACTCTGCCCCTCCGAGGGACCTTGGCACCCGGAACCCCCCCACGAGGTCCCGGGGCCACTCACGATGAGGACGGCCACAAAGCACGCCAGCGTGGTGTTCCAGTCCCCGCTGCCCGTGGCCGCCGCCTTGCCCACCAGCACGCTGTAGAAGATGAAGTCCCCCAGGCCGAGTTTCACGCCCCCTGCGCGGGGAAGACAGCATGAGCCGCTCAGTGACTCAGCCTTGACCAGGGGAACCAGGGATCCCCGGGGCCAGAGCCCTGGGTGCCTCAGAACAGAAGCCAGCAGGAAAGGGGGCCCTCGGACAGGCTGACCAGCTGTCTGGGCTGCAAAAAAGCTGGCATTTCTGACACTACGGGTAAAACCGACGCTTGGCACTCAGCTGGTAAGAAAAGCGCACCTAGAACTTACTGTCAGGTCGGCAGGAGGCTATACAATTCAGCACTGGGTTTCAGGTCTATGTTTTCGTATGGAATTTCATTGCCTTCAAGGACACGGACAATGCCCAGAGCTCGTCTGGCGAGCCTTCCCCTTAAAGGTAGGTGAGCACAGCTGCTAATTAGCTGATATCTTACAGACAGTAAACGGGAGTTCGAAGACCAGTTTCCTCTATAATGATCGCCCGGTGCGCTTGTTATCATTACGTGCTCACCACGGACGATGAAACATCTGTGTAATGAACACATCTGCTGCCTTGTCTCCTCCCTCCCTCCTCCCGGGCACGGGGGCTCCCTGCCCCTGCCTGGACACCACCCCCCCCCACTACCAGACCCTGCTCTGCTTCTGCTGCCCCCTCTGGCTGGTGACAAGCATGCCCGCGGTTCACCCTCTCAAGGAACCTGCTTTCCGTGTCCTCAAATTCACCGCTCCTCATTGTGGTCCGTCTGTCCGTCTCCTTCTCACACTCCCCACCTGCTTTCCTGGTCTGCGCCCTCCCTTATCTCTGTTTTCAATCACTTCTTTGTCAGAAGAACCTCGTGCTCCCCATCTCCACACTCCACCCCTTGCTGGGCCCACGCGGACCATCTGGGCTCGGATGCCTTACTTTCCTCCTCTTCCTCCAGGTCGTCCCCGGGGTAACCAGGCAGCGGGGGCTCGAAGACTTCAGGGTAGGAGGGTTCCCCAAAACTGTCATAGGAGTCTTCCTCTGGGTGGCCGAGAAGAGAACGGGACGGTCATCACGGGAGGCACGGGCAAGGGAGAGAGACAGAAGTCCGGTCAGAGGGACCTCGGATCTGTGGGGAGCCAGCCTGAGCCCAGCCCGGCCCTGAACAGAGAGGAGCCCCCCCCAGCACACACACAGGGAAGGGGAGGAGACCAGCGGGTTGGTTGAGGCACGGGCTCCAAGTCCCACCCCCGCTCCGCCCTGCCCCCCAGCCCGCGGGAGGCCAGGCCCCTGCGACCAGGGGCTGCCAGCCTCCTGAACTCACCCATCTCCGGGTCGTAGGGCAGCTGAAGGGCTCCCTGGGAGGAGGGGTCCAGCTTGGCCATGCCCACCGTCCACACCATGGCGGCTGGGAAAGGAGACAGGGGGGCGGGGCTCAGGCGCTGCTGACTGCTGCTGTCCCCAGGGACCCGGGAGGCGGTGTCCACAGAAGGCGCGGGACCCTCACTTCCAACCAGTACCTCCTCACGCCCCTTGTGAGGAGGCCCCTGGGGGAGGGGCCCGGACAGGGCCTTTTCTGGTCTTTTTTTTGTCTCCTTACAAAACCGACGATGAAAACGTCAGCAGAGTACAGTCGGGTGAACTAATTCTCATCATGGTAAGACACGTCACATGAACTGTGCACGTAACCTCCGCTGAGTGGAGGCCTGGGCAGCTTAAGTGTATTCACGCTGCTGGGCAACAGTCCCTGCCCAGAACCGTTCGTCTGCCAGTGCTTTCAGGACCTCTAGCGCCCCCATGTGCCTGTGCCCCAGTGTCCCCGTTCTGGGTCTATGAATTTGGCTCCCCCGTATTCACCNGGGGGGGGGGAGGCGAGACACACCGATTTACCCTTTTGTGACTAGCAGAATTCACGGAGCACAGTCCTCAAGGTTCATCCACGTAGCACGTGTCAGAATCTTCCTTTTGGGGGCTGGACTGTACTTCGCTGCACATGCGCCCTGCCCGCATGCGTACCCGCCCGCACCTGTACATGCGCCCGGCGCCGCGCCCCTTCCGCCAGTATCTGTACCTGCTAGCACCTATACACGCACCCCGCGCCCCACCTGCCCGCACCTACACGTGCGCCCCGCGCCCCCCGCCACACCCCAGCCTCTCTCTCTCCCTCTCTCTCCCTCCCCCTCCCTCTCTCCTGCCTCTACCACTGCCCTGGGGCCCGCCTGCCCTCTCTCCTGAGGGGAGGGGTCTTTCTGCCCCCAGACCCGGCTCCACTTCCACCCCTGACCCCATGCCTTCTGTTCTCCCTTCAGCCACCTGCACGATCCCGTTAAAACGTAAGGTCAAGTGGGTTGGAAACCTTCCAGGGGCACAAAGCCCACTCAGGAGGAAAAGCCCAGGCCGGCAGGGCCAAGCGCATCTGGACCTGCCCCCTGCCCCCTTCTGCCCCGCCTGGCTCTGCTCCCAGCCCCCCGGGGCCTTTGGTTTGAAACCTGTCCCAGGGTTTGCCTGAGGCAGGTCTCCGGTCAGACGCCACCTTGTAACCGCGGAGCATTGCCTCCTGGCCTCCTGACATATTATCGCCTGTTTAGCTGCGGCCCCCCCTCCGGGAACATGCACCCCCAGAGCACAGAGGCCATGAACACAAGTCTGGGCACATCCCAGCCTTCCCACACGTGGTCTCTGCTCCTCCCAAGAGGGGGCCTAGAACGTGCGTTCAGGCCGTGTGCCACCTGCCGCGCCCACCACAGGCCCCGCTCTGCCTTAGAGATGACCCACTCTGTGGCCAGTGTGCAGACGGGTCCCCATGAGGCCAGGGGCCTCACCCCAAGCCCAGTGCTGCGCTTGCTACAGCGCAGGGACCTGCCGCACGTCTGCCGACGCATATGTCAAAACCTGAATCCCACCCAGTGGCCAGCCACATGCACCCCCGTGTGCCTTCCCTTCAGAGACTTCAACAGCCACGGAGTTGTCGAGAGGGCCCAGTGAAAAGCAGATGCACCCCAGCTCCAGCCCCCTGTCCTCAAGAGGCCCTCCCCAAAGGACCCTCTCAGGGGGCGTATGGGGGGCTCAGTCCGTTCAGTGTCCAACTTCAGCTCAGGTCATGATCTCAGTTTGTGGGTTCGAGCCCCGCGTCATGCTCTGTGCTGACAGCTCAGAGCCTGGAGCCTGTTTCAGATTCTGTGTGTCCCTCTCTGTCCCTCCTCCACTCATGCTCAGTCTCTCTCTCTCTCCACGGAGGCTGGCTGGGACAGAGCTGTGGGGACCGACCACATCCCCCGCGGCTCCCACCTGCCCTAACTCTCTTGGCATCTTCCTGTATGAAAGCACAGCCTGTCTTGGGCCCCGGTGGGATCACCAAGGTCACCGCCTCCCTTTGATCTGGGAAAAAGTACCCATCCCGCAGTGAACTCTGCCTCCCACCATGGGCTGCCTTTGGACCCCAGGAAGAGGTCTCCCAGGAGATGCAGGGTCACTCACAGGAGTAAATCAGGGCAGGAAATATGGGCTCGTTCCTCTCCTGCGCCGTTTCCACCAGCATCCTCAGTGGCCCCTTGGGGCACAGCACAGCCACGAGATCTGGGACAACAAGGACATCCACGATGCGTCACCCGCGACGTGTATTCCCACGCAGCCCCAGAGCGGAGCCAGCCACTAACACTGGGGCTCAGGCGCGGCTCGGGGCGTGTGCTGTGTGCCCGCTCCCAGCCCCCCGGTTTCCAGCCACGGCCCGGAGAGTCTGCACTGGCTGAAGCCCAGAACGGGGTCCCAACGGGCAGATTGCCATGTGGCTTGGGGACCCCAATGGCGGGCTTGCCATCCGACTTCCCTGAGCCTCAAATCCTTACCCTTAGGTGGAAGTCACGGCACCGGAGACAGAATCACACCGACACTAGTTAAACGGCAGCTAACATTTTGGGTGCTCGGCATTTATTGGTCCTGCGCCCGGCCCTACGGCTGCTGCGGAGCAAACAACTTCCGGGGTGCCGAGCACTGTTATTAGTGACCATGTCAACCGCCCGAAGGCCTGCATGGAGCCCCCCTGGCTCACGAAGGCGAGGGGAGGCCACCCAGCTTTGGTCGGGGAGGAGGGCGCCTTCAGCATCTGCCACTGGCGCACCAGAGCGGGGCACTCGACCCCGGTCGTCGCCCCCACCGCCCACCAGCAGCCTTGACGCCCACCCAAGCTCGCCTACCGTACACAGAGATGGCGCCCAGAATGACCCACGCAGACCACTCCGGAAGGTACTTGATGAACACCAGGGCCATGAGGGCGCTGATCATGATGAGGTAGGCCTGCTGCAGGACCAGGGGGCCCTTCCAGTGGATACACACCATGCCCACAGCCCCGAAGTTCCAGACGGTCAGGAAGAGCGTGGGGTAGTCCATGGCCACGTTGTAGGTCTTGAGCACTTCCCTGCACGACCAACGGCAAGCCCGTCGGGTGGGGAACTCGGTGGAGACGCGAGACCTGACCGGACACAGCCCAGCACCCCCGCCCCTCAACCACTCAGTCCCCCCCTGGGTTTTTCCAACCTCTGGCTTCACTCGCTCATCGCCCCTTCCCCATTCAGTGAGCCCTACGACCACCCACTGGAAATATTTTCTGGAATGAGGTGGGGAGGATATCAACGTCTCGTCCTCAGAATGGCTCACATAAACATGGGCTGGCACAGCCTGGAAGACATCCTGCCCCAGAAAAAGGTCCGTGGCAGCCAGACTTCCCATCCCTCTAGGCTCTTCGGGCCCCTGGGTCGGGCTGACAGCCCCGGTGGAGGGCGAGAGAGCACATCACTTTTCCCACGAACTGAGGCCTGGCCCCAAGTCGAGAATGTAACTCTTAAGGGATTTACATCCCTCTTGGCTTCACGGAAAGGAAATCGTCCTCCTCGCTCATTTGTTTTAAATCAGCCTTCAGGGGAACCTGGGGGGCTCAGCCGGCTGAGCCTCCACTCTGGACTCTGGCTCAGGCCCTGATCCCAGGGTCGTGGGCTCCAGCCCCTTTTGGAGCGTGCTTAAAATTCTCTCTCTCCCTCTCTCTGCCCCCTCCCCCTGCTCACTCACGTTCTCTCTCCCTCTCGCTCTAAAGTAAATATAAACCAATCAATGAGAAAACAGAAAGGGATGGATGCCTGCGGTGAAGCGCCACTGACGTATGTCGTGTGTCGAGGCCGCGGGAGGAGGGATCAGGGGCCTGGCTGTAGGAGCGGCGACACCGGGAAGGGTGTGGAGCCTGCAGGGACCCCTCCCCACCCCCGTCCTCTGTGTCTGGCCCGAGCGTCCCGGGGAGCAGCCCACGGGGCACTTACCCGAGGTAGATGTAGGTGAAGAGAAACAGCAACATCAGCGACGACATGATCAACCAGCCGTGGATAAACTAGACAACAGACACGGGTAGAGTGACCGCAGGTCCCCAGCTTCTCGGGACCGACGCCCTAGGCCCCTCCGGGACCATGCTGCAAAGTGCTGGTGGCCGTGTGACAGATAAGGGGGGCGAAGATGTTCACAGAGCTCTCTCAAGGTCACCCGGCAAGTGTATGGGGTGAAAATCCCTCAGGTCCAAGCAGCAGACCCCTTCCCTCACTGAGAGAGGACGTACTGGACAACCGTCACCTGCATGCACGGCCCCAGACGACTGTCACGTGTGAGCACGGCCCTACACGGCTGTCACCGGCGGGCACGGCCCTCCACGCTGTCACCGGCGGGCACGGCCCTCCACGCTGTCACCGGCGGGCACGGCCCTCCACGCTGTCACCGGCGGGCACGGCCCTCCACGCTGTCACCGGCGGGCACGGCCCTCCACGCTGTCACCGGCGGGCACGGCCCTCCACGCTGTCACCGGCGGGCACGGCCCTCCACGCTGTCACCGGCGGGCACGGCCCTCCACGCTGTCACCGGCGGGCACGGCCCTCCACGCTGTCACCGGCGGGCACGGCCCTCCACGCTGTCACCGGCGGGCACGGCCCTCCACGCTGTCACCGGCGGGCACGGCCCTCCACGCTGTCACCGGCGGGCACGGCCCTCCACGCTGTCACCGGCGGGCACGGCCCTCCACGCTGTCACCGGCGGGCACGGCCCTCCACGCTGTCACCGGCGGGCACGGCCCTCCACGCTGTCACCGGCGGGCACGGCCCTCCACGCTGTCACCGGCGGGCACGGCCCTCCACGCTGTCACCGGCGGGCACGGCCCTCCACGCTGTCACCGGCGGGCACGGCCCTCCACGCTGTCACCGGCGGGCACGGCCCTAGACTCGTAGGAGGAGGCCAGCGGAGGCCCTGCCCATGTGCCGCGTGCCAGGGCGAGGGCCGTTAGCCGATAAACGTACAAACGTACTGACAGGTAGTTCAAGGGCTACAAAGAAAAAAGTGGCAGGACAAAGGGCCAGGAGACTCACTGGGCTGCGAGGTCGGTGAACAGGGCAGCCGTTGTGGGCAGTGCAGGGGGGGCCCTCCCACCCAAGGGTCTACAGATCCTCAAAGAGACACGTGCCTCCATCCTGGCCACCAAGGGAGGGTCAAGAGTGATGCTGGGCCCAAGCGACACGGTGGTGTCACTACCACTGCCTGCCCCCCAGACGACAGAGCCTCAGTCACCAGCTTGGGCCCCCGGGGACCTTAATGAGAACGAGATCTACCTGAAAAGAAGCGGCGGCCCAGGCCGTGCCTTGTGCCTGGCAGCCTTGACCGTGTACTGACCCCTCACACCAGCCGCCTCCGTGCCCAGGACCACTGTCACCTCCTGCTGCAGTGTCCCGGAACCTGACCGGCCACCTGACACCCCCCACCACTCGGCTTCCCAGCCCAACTTAAAACCACCTTATTTGCACAGATATTTCACTGTTGCCCGCCCCGTATCGCCCTGTCCCTGCTCTGAGCCTCCTCCTCACCCTCTCCCTGCTCCACAGAGGCGGCAGCCTGGATGCAAAGAACTGAGCACGCCTCACGGGGACGGTTTCACATCAGGCAATCCTGGTGGTCTTCCTTCCAGGCCGCAGGGGCTCAGAGAAACCTCCCCTCAGGAGAAAAGCCTGAAACCCACGTCTGAAAGCCCCCGGCCTCACCCCCAGCCTCCCCGGGAGAGACGATGCCTGTGTAATGGGGCCAGGCAGGCTCCCCTCGGGCCTCCGATCCTCCACTACCCCGGCCAAAGGTGGCTCGTGAGCGAGGCGGGCCAGCGAGCGGGGCCGGCACTCACCTTGTAGCAGCGGTATTTGTAGAGCACGACCAAGAAGATGGTCATGGCCACAATGACGCTGATCATGATGAGGGTGTTGAGCACGGAGTTGAGGAGGCGCTGGCCCACAGAGGGCGTGTCCTCGGTGAATGGTGTGTAGATGCTGAGGGAGACGGCGGGCTGCAGACTCTGCTCCCTGCCTGCTCCATAGGGCCTGCCCACGAGCCACCCTACCTCAGCCTGGTGCCCGAGACCGGGGGGGCAAGGAAGGGGCCCCCCCAGGCCTCCCCTCCCTCCCCCACACCCCTCCNCAAACACCCACACCCAGCCCAGGGCTCCCCCACGGTGCCCCCGGCCCCACCCAGCACAGGCCAGCAGCTGCGCATGCAGCCAATACACACTGGAGGCCTTCAGCCGGCCCCCTGCCGTGGCCCTGTCTCCCCGGGGCTGCCCACTGAGCGCCCCCACCTGCTCTGCGGCCCCAGCCCGACCCCCCCCAACCAGCCTGCAGGGGCGAGGCTTCCCCTCTGCTCTTTTCTTTGAAAAAACCAAACCCAAGTGAAAGGAGAGCTCCCGAACTACAAACAGTAAGCACAAGGTTTGGAGGAGGCAGGCGGTGGCAGCCGCGAGGTCCCAGAGGAGCAGGTGACGGGCACAGGCAGCCTTCTCACTGCTGCCCCCCTGTGCCCCTTTCACTCAAGTGCTCAAACTCGGGCTTCCGGAGAGGCCCAGAGAGCAAATCATGGGTCCAGGCACTCGGTGTCACCGGGCACACTGGCGTCCCCTGCTCGGGCCACGAGGCGAGCGCTGGCCTTGCACCGTGAAACCCAGAGAGCCTGAGCGCGGCGGGCGCGGCCATAAGCCCTGTGCGGGCATCCTAACTCTCCTGGCATCGCATTTATTATAGGAGCGAGGAAACTGAGGCGGAGGGAGGTCAGGAAAGGGCCCAGGCAGGTCACGCAGCCGGGAGGCAGCGGACGGACTGGAGCGAGGAGGTGGGTGGCTCTAGCCCAGCCTCGCACCTGCGGCTGGCATGCGGCTGCGGGTGCAGCGAGCCCTACCCCCACCCCGTTCCCCGACTTACAGCTGTCCATTCTTCTCTGTGTAGAAGCGCACGGACTTGATGGTGGCCACCACCACGATCATGCACAGCGTCACGGGCACGAACAGCATGATCACGTGCTTCGCCCCGTATTTGAGGGTCAGTTCCTCCTCCAGGCCCGACGGCTGCCCAGGGACCCCACCGCAGACGTAGTGGTCAGGGTCCTCATCAAAGTCGTCCTCACTGTCCTGGCCTCTCTGTGGAAAGCCGCAGGGTGAGGGCCACGGGATGCCCCCCCATCCCCACTGGCTGGCAGACACAGCACAGGGGTGTTTCGTAACAGGAAACGAGGAGCTTTAATGCCACTTTGCAGAGGTGAGAACCAGGGAGACGGAGACGGGGGGGTGGGGGGGCAGGCATGTGAAAGGTTTACAAAGACATCTAGGGAAGACTCAGGGCCGGCACTAACCGTCACAAGTGCGGGAGAGGGGCCACGGCGGCCACAGAAGGGAGCGGGCTGCAGGCCCAGGACCTGAAGCGTCTCTAAGCATCGCCCCCTCCCTCAGTTCAGGGACTCAGATGCCACCCTGCTCTGTTCCAGTGGCCATACTGACTCGGGAGGGGACCGGCCAGGTGACAGAGGAGGAAATAGACATTAAACATTCCCGGTCGGTCGACAAACCACCCTCTAGAATAGTCAGTGCATGTAGGAACTCTTTGATTGTAAGACACCGGGGGAATTTATAGAGGAGGAAGTTACTCTGAACTCTGCCCCGCCCCCAAATCAGGCACGTGAAACTATCAACAGGGAACCAGACGGGTTAACTGGGCGCCAAGTCCCTGGGGGAGGGGAGGTCCGTGCTACAGGAGGGTGGGACAGCATACCGCAGCAGCTGGCAGAGGCGGGGCAGGTTGCAGAGGCAGGGTAGGTGGTGGAGGGAGGCAGGTGGCAGAAGGGGGGCAGTTGGAGGGGGGGAGGTGGCGGAGGGNGGAGGGGGGCAGGATGCCTGCAGACACTGGCCCAAACCGACCGGCAAGAATCTGTTTGGAAATGGTGCCAATTCTGGGTCATCCGCTGTCTTGTTAATTGATTAAGCACCAAAGACAAAGCCAAGGACAACAAAAATTCAAAATGACTGTGGCTTCAGGATCAGCTCTTTGCAGAGAGAACCGCAAGCCGGACACTCAGCTGAGAAGAAGCCTAGACGATCGGGCATGGAAACGACTAAAATGCACAAAAGCTCCGGGACACAAGACAGAGGAGCGGTAAGGGTGGCCCCGAGGTGGCCTTGAGCTGGCAGAGCTCCAAGGAGGGAAGACATGAGCTGGATTTCAGCCGCGGGGACTGAGGCTGGGAGGGGAAATCCCTCGTTTTAAATACTGTACCGGGCAAAACAGAGAAGGGTTTCAGGCAAATTCAGATGTTTTTTTCCCCTGATGGGGGGGAGGGGGGGGAGGCTGGGGGACTCTCCCCCAGGAGACCCCCCACCTTCGTGAGGTTATAACCTCCTGCCCCATGGGCTGCAGAGACAACATCAGAGCGTCTGTGTCCCCGCCCCAAATTCACACGCTGGACCCTAGCCCCCAGTGTGATGGCACCTGGAGGAGGGCCTTCGGGAGGTGACCGGGTCAGGAGGGTGGGCCCTCCTGATGGGATGAGAGCCCTTATAAAGCNCTACCCTCCCCCTGAGGCCCCCCCACCTGTGCTAAGGAAGGGGCACCTGCCTGGTGGGGGCGGGGAGGGGGACAGAGCCGTGCAGCCCGCAGCGGACGTGCTGTCTACCGCGGAGCCCTCACCAACCAGGGCCCACCGTGCGACCAATCCTCACACCCCCTGTGCCTTCCCTCCTGCACGGGGGGTATGTCTGCTTCCAGCCTCGAGGTCCAGGAGCCCGGGGGCTGGGTTCAAGGCCATGACCTACCCACGGCTCAGCACCGGCTCCGTCCTCCAGGCCCTGCCTGCCCTCCTGGCAGCAACGCGGCGGGGGGCTCTCGGCCGACATCAGGGACGCCCTCTCGTCACACACGTCCTCCTCGCTGTCAGAGGCCATGAACGTGAGCATGGCCCTGCCTCGGAAGCGCCTGCGAAGGAGCACAGGGGGCCTCGTTCCACCCTCCTGCAGGCCGAAGGCAGCGCAGGGCTGAGGGTGTGGCCAGAGGCGCCCGATGACCAGGCGCGGGTCCTGCCTGAGAATCGTCCAGGGCACACGTGTAGGGGGACTTCCCAGGAGACACCTGCATGGCCGGCACAGCCCCTCAGGGGACGGCCTGAGGAGGTGCCGGCCACAGGCGAGCCACCCCCCTACAAAAGTCAAGGCCACTCCTGGGGCACCTGGGTGGCTCAGTCGGGTAAGCCTCTGACTTCGGCTTAGGTCACGATCTCGTGAGGAGATTCCATCCCAGACAGAGACAGAATATTCCAGATGGGAGGAAGGGCAGACAGTATGAAGGAGGAATGCCAGGCGGGGCCGTGGAGGTGTGGTGGCCCCGTGCCATGTGCAGGGGAGGTCGGCACCCCCGGGGACAGAAGGGGAGGTGGCCCCCTGAAGACACTGTGGGAGGTGGACGGACACAGAGTCACAGGCAGCAGGGTGGATGTGGTGAAGGGACCGGACTCAGAAAGGGTTGGGAGGACACCAGTCGGCACTGGACATGAGGGAGAACCAGGACAGAGTCTAGGACGGCAGCCAGGCACGGGCAGGGGACAAACATCTCAGGGGAAAGACGGGGTCTGGCCCAGGAATGAGTTGAAAAGGGTCAAGGAGGGGCACCTGGGTGGCTCAGCAGTTAAGTGTCCAACTTCGGCTCAGGTCATGATTTCACGGTTCATGGGTTCAAGCCCCGCGTCGGGCTCTGTGCTGACAGCTCTGAGCCTGGAGCCTGCTTCAGATTCTGTGTCTCCCTCTCTCTCTGCCCCTCCCCTGCTCATGCTCCGTCTCTCTCTCTCTCTCCCTCTCTCAAAAATATACGTTAAAAAAAATTTATTTTTAAAGGATCTGGGTACAGGGGAGCCACAAGACCACACAGGGTGGGCACGTGTCTGTGNCCTCTCTCAAAAATATACGTTAAAAAAAAATTTATTTTTAAAGGATCTGGGTACAGGGGAGCCACAAGACCATACAGGGTGGGCACGTGTCTGTGTGTATGTGTGTGTGTGTGTGTGTGTGTGTGTGTGTGTGAGAGAGAGAGAGAGAGAGAACAGCTGAGGGTAGGATCTCGAAGAAGGCTAGGCTGGAACGTCTACACAGCAGGGACACCTGCCCCCACCTTACTGTGCTGTCCCCAGCCGAGTGTCCTACAGCAACAGGACGGGGAAGCCAGTGTGGCGGAAGGGCCTAGAAGAGCGTCAGACAACCCCTGGCAGACCTGGCTGTCCCTGCCAGCCTCCTGGGCGGCCCGCTCTCCCATCGACGCCTCCCGCAGGCCCTGGGGGCTGAGCCTCGGGTCCCTGGGGACAGTGAAAGAGTTCACCCCCACACCGGCCGCCCCGGGGAACCTGTGATTTCCAAACAGGTTCCTTCGACTGTCAGCCAGCTCCGCTCTATTTGAAGCCAGCAACCTGGGCCGTGGCCGGGATTCGTCCTGAGAGGCCCTCACCTCCATCTCCCACCTGCGGGCACAAGGCGGGGCCTGCACTGGGGCTCAGTCTCCCGGGGGGCTTCACAACAAGCCAGCTCCCCTGATCCCGGGCAGACAGACCAGAGCCGGGGGGGAGGAAGACAAAGGCCATGTGACTTCACTCCCGGGCAGAGCTTAAGACACAGAACAATCGAACGTACAAAGAAACCGGCCCTTAAACAAGGAGACCCACAGGGTGGCTGCTGGGGGGAGGGGCAAACAGGTGACAGGGAGTAAGAGATGCTGGACGTGACGCACGCTGAGACATCGCCACGCTGTACACCGGGGGCTAGTATTACACTGCGCTTTCATTAGAGCAGGAGTCCCAGCAGAGGAGAAGTGCCAGAACAGGGAGGGGCGAGCTCCTGCAGCTAAGATGGAGATGGAGGTCAAGATCGAGAGGAGGAGGAGGTCTCAGGTCTCAAGGATTCGGAGGCACATGAAATGGACCACAAAGGTCAGGAACAGGTTTCCGGGCTGAGGCGGAAGGACCCAGGGCATCCTGGAAGGAAGTAACCTCGCAAATGATTGTGTGGGATGGGGGACCTCACAGGGGCTGTTCCAACACCACTGATCGATGACATGTGGCTGAAGCGTGAGGACCTAGCAGGAAGCGGTGAAGGAGGAGGTCAGAGAGGGGTGCCCGCCCCCCCAGGGAGGGGCAAGGGCTGTGGCCAGTCTTACTCAAGGAGGGGCAGACGAAGAGCTGGCCGCGTTTTCCCAGGCTAGATCGCACACCCTGTCCGGAGCAGGTGCAGGGGCAGGGCGGGGCGGGGGCCCTTTCAATACCTTGTTTCCTGGCACATCAGTTCTCGGGATGTGAGTTAACAGTGCAGTTTGGNAGACCTAGGATCCCTGCACACAGAGCATCACGGAAGGCAGGGGCCAACCTCAGCCTTCAGAACCACAGTATCGTGGGCCACCCCATGCCCTGGGCTCCCAGGTAGCAAGCAGTAGGGAAATAGACAGGGAGCAAAGACCCTTCCTGGAAGAAGAAGGGGAGCTCTTGGGGAGGGTGAGGACAGAGAGGAGGGGACCGAGTCCTGGGCTGCCTGGGGGGCTCAGGCAGTTAAGCGTCTGACTCTTGATTTCAGCTGTCATGATCGCACCGTCCATGGGTTTGAACCCCGCATCCAGCTCTGCACTGACAGCATAGAACCTGCTTAGGATTCTCTCTCTCTCTCTCTCTCTCTCTCTGCCCCTCCCCTCCTCGCTCTCAAGCATTAAAAAAAAAAAGTCCTTCCAATTTCCATTTACACAGTCAGCAAGACGTTCCCCAGAGAGAATTTCTGCCTCCCAGCGCTTCCCTGATGTTCTCGAAGGGCGCGCCGGCCGCCTGAGCTTACAGGACTGTCAGAGCTAATTCAGGTGTGGCACGCCACTGGCAAACAAACGCTCCCCGGGCAGATCCCTCCCCTTGTTGGGCTCCTTAAACCCCTCCCGAGCCTTCCCTGAAGGGGTGCCCAAGACCACCAGGACCACAGGCTGGCAGGGGCCTGTAGCGGTGGCTACCACGGCTGTCACAGCAGGGGCTCTATCGAACCACAACCTTCTGGGGCTGGTGACGAGAATCACAGGTGAGGCGCCTCTCGGAGCCCTGAACACCTGACAGGGGACGGAGGCCTTGGGAAAGGCTGGGACCCTGAAGATGCCATTTCTCAAAGTGATCCAGGCCCCCTGGGGATGGGGGGGGGACACTGAGCCCAGTGACTGGGGAGCTGGGCACTGCTATTCTTCCCCATTACAAAGAAACAGGGTCTAAGACGTGCTGGGTTCAAAGTTACCCTTGAACCCAGCACCAGGGTCTATGCTCTGTGCCGGACCGCTTACTGAAAGTGTGGCTCCCCAGCTCCGTTCTGGCCAAAGGCCTGCACTTGGAGAAGGCCGCTGGGTGACCGTCGGGCTGCGCTGAGGCCTTCCCTGGGACTGCTGTCCCCTAGAACCCAAGCCCAGCCGGCCCCCAGACCCCCAGCTCAGGACTCAGAGTCGGGCTCCAGTCCACCTCCCTGTCCGTGTCCCCGGCGCCGCTCAGCACTACCTGCTCCTGGATGGGGAGTGACAGAAGGAACAGTCCCTCCTCCTGAAACCCATCTGATCAGCAACTGGGGAAGCAGAGGGACCAGAAAGTGGCAGGGCCGGAAGGCAGTTCCCGGCGCAAAAAGCACCCAAGTGCCCACCGCGGACGGGAACGTGGAAAAACCAGGTCTCAAAGCACCTCCAGCACCAACAGGCCGGCCTTTCTGAAGGAACACCGTAGAAATCAAAAGCTTTAAAAACACTCATACCTTGTGATCCTGAAATGCTACTTCTCAGAATCTGTCCTAAGAAAAGAAGACAGGATTTCCGCAAAGACCTGTTTGCTGTGCATGTTTCTAACTGTGAAAAGACTGAAATGACGGAAACGCCTGTCCTGTGACATGTCTGTCTGGTGAGGTTTGTCACACGACCACGTAAAACCTTCCTCCAGAGCACAGCTCACAACAGGAAACAACACAGCAGGAAACCCCAGGTAACGGACACGAAACCTCACACACGATCGCCTGTATGTTCTCAGAAGGTGGACGGATTGGAAGGACTGGCAAGATTGAGCACAAAACAACGAATGCGGTTACCTCTGGACGCAGAGACCATGGGTCACGTGTTTCCCTGCGTCTCTCAAACCTCTTATAAACAGAGATCGTCTGTGGTTTTATTTTATTTTTTTTAGCTGTTAAATTTTCAATGGGAAACATTGAATATCAACAGGGAGGCAGACTCCCTTCCCGTCTGCCCTCTCCTGCGAGCCCTCGCTGGACTGGGGCGGGCGGTGGGGGGGGGGGAACAGGTGGACCCCGGGTCGCAGTCCTTTTCAAAGCCCCTCTTTTTACCTGGCTCCCGGAGAACAGGGCGGCTGGGAGGCACTCCTCTGGCTTCTAAGGCAGAACTGAAGCCTGATGCAAGCCTGAAATCCCTGGAGGGAAAATCACCACCCGAATGTATGTGGATCAACAACCTTTCACTCGATATTTGTGCACATCAGAGCCTCAGTGACGTCAGGAACAACCAGCCGGGAGGCTGGCTCCAGCAGGCGGGGGTGGGGCTGGCTGGCTCTCCCGCAGCCGTTGGTGGCTTGGTGGCAATGGTGGCAAGTCCTACCTACCACGTAGCAACCAGCCCTCCGCGCCCTGCTCGCTGGAGGAGGGGGTGCCGAGGAAGGCACAGAGGGCGGACGGGAGGAGGGGGCAGCCCTTTGCAGGGACTGAACATAGGATGCAAATGCAAATTCCACCGCTTCCTCCCCTTAATCAGGGATCGATCGGCAAGCTGAATTAGCCAAACCCAGGGAGTCTGACCCAGAGATTTCCCCCAGCATGCCTGTGTCAGCAGCTCCCGTGATTATGGAGGAAACCCCGGGACCCAGCTTCCTCGACCTTCTTTCCATTGCAGAGACACGTAAAGGCTCTGACCTTAAAATGTGAGGCCAGGGGAGCTCAGTAGGAAAGAGGCCGTACAGCACCATCGTCGGGAAAAGATGCACATCAGTGCTCCAAAAGCAAACAGGGACCTACTGCGCGTACCACGAACGCTTGCAGCTACGGAGAAAGGTCAGGGTCCTGGGCACCTGGTTTCTTTATTGCAGGGGGCGTAACTCCAGAGGAGCCTTCACATTCAAAGAGGGTGGTGCAGGTCTAAAGGGACCACTTTCTGGGGTCACGAGGCTGCGTCACAGCACTCCCGGAGGCCCTCACATCCCCTTAGACCAGGGGAGGGTTTGTGAGGGAGAGAAACTCCCCTTAGAAGGGCCCACAGCCTCCCTGCCTGCCTGCTGGTCTCCCCTGGCCCTCAGCAGCTGACCCAGTGTTTGGCCCTGGCTGGCCTTCATGCATCTGTCCATCCGCCCCAGCCCTTACCGTGATGCACCTCGCCTGCCAGAAGGTTCTCCTCAAAACCAGTAGGCAGCCTCGGCCACCAGAGTCCCATCGGGACCCTGATGGGGCCTCCTGAACCTTGACCCAGGCTCTACCTTTGCCTCTGCCTGCCTTTTCTGCTCCGAAGTGCCCAGGCCCCTCGTACCTTTCTCTCGGGTCCTGAAGTCGCCTGGGAAGGGGGCAGCTCGGGGAAAGGGGGAGAGGTCGTGGCCCTAACAGGCCACCTTTGAGTCGGGCCCAGGAAAAAAGGGTGATGTTTTAAATGAGAAGCAGCAATCCAGTCACCCAGCTGTGGGATCTGAACCGCTCGCTCCCAGCCATCACACGTGGCCTCAGACGATGTAGTAAGGTCACGCGGCCGTCTCCTCTTCTAGAACAAACAGAGCAGGTGCGCCTCGAGAGAGTGATGTGGAGAAGTGGAGATGATGTGTGAGGGGTCCGGCACAGAGCAGGTGCTCAGTGGCTGGCCGTGACAATGAAGAGGAAATCGAGGCACAGATATCGTGAGAGGTGACAAGGGAAGCGGCTGGCGCCCCCTGACGGTCACAGGCGTGCCAGACCACCAAGCACATGGTCGTCACCAAGGTCACCCTCACCCAGGCCGGAGGGAAACACCTGGCGCCTCGCCCCAGCCCAGGGCACTCCGGCAACGTGAGCATCTTGTCGAAGGACACGGCACGTCCACAGGACCGACGCCAGAGCCGGCAAGGACCTTCGGGGCCATCTGGTCCGTGCCCTATTTTGGAGTGAAGGAAACCGACACCCAGAGGGTCAAAAGGCACCGGCCGAAGCGCCACGATCAAAGCCACGGCAGCAATTCAAGCCTCCTCACGGCCGGCCCAAGGTACCCACGAGGCCCGCACACTCGGGGAGAGGCCGCAGGCTGTGGTGACGCAGGCGGCCAGCACAGGACCCCGTGTGGGCTCTCCGCAGGCACCCCCATATGTATAAGGTACGAGCCTTTGCTGTGGGCAGGTGCGTGTCCTTAACACACAGCTTCTCCAAAACACAGGCAAGAGCTCACCGACTTGCAAACGCCTGCTGGTCACTGACTCACTCAGTCCCTCTCCTGTCCCCCACCCCACAGCTCCGGCCTGGAGGCCTCGTGTGCTCTCTGTCTCCTACTGGGGCTCCTCGTGGTGGGGAGGGGATACCCACGTGGGAATGGCCTGGGGGGGACAGGAATGAGGGCACTGCCTCTAGGGGTCAATTCAAAAGAGAAAGTGAGGGGCCTCCTGGAGGGCTTAGTTGGTTAAGCGTCCAACTCTTGATCTCAGCTCAGGTCATGATCTCGAGGTCCATGGGTTTGAGCCCTGCGTCGGGCTCTGTGCTGACAGCTAGGAGCCTGGAGCCTGCTTCCGATTCTGTCTCTCCCCTCTCTCTGTCCCTCCCCGACTCGTGCGCACGTACATGCGCTTGCTCTCTCTCTCTCAAAAATAAATGAATACACGTTTTAAAAAAGGGGAAGTGAGAAAGTGTCCCGTAGCACCAGTGAATTAGATACTGATGCATTCAACGTGCCATCGAACCTGATTTTCCAAGAATACTCACAGAGAGAACATTCTGGAGGCCTGACGTTAACAGAAAAAATAGAATACAAACCTTCAACTCCAGCTTCCTGCCTCTGATACTTTAATACACGAACACACGTACGTGCATGGAGTGCTGTAAGGAAATGCATGCTGATGGCAGTTGCCTCTGGCTGAGAACTAATGGGTGACTCTTTAAACAAATATTTCCTGAATTTTCTAGAGCAAACACGTGTTCCCTTTATTTCTACAAAGTCTTCTGGTATCTTCCGGTTAAGATACAGCAGAAAGGTGAGCACCCTTTCCATTTTTCTTCCTGTGCTCCAGAAAGACCCTATTTTTGGCAAAGATGAGGGATCATCCCGGTCTCCCAGGCACTGAAGAATCTGGACAAAAATGATCTCCTCCCTGACGTCTGGTCTTTCCTGAAGTGGGACTAGAAATTTCCCTTTCCCCGGACTTGACCACGGCAGCCTTGCCGTCCCCAGGCCTGGAGGCCAACACTGATTACACAACGCTTGAAGCCTGTGTCCAATCCAACCAGCTCAAGGTGAGGAGAACTTTCCAGGCCCTGGCCAGGAGCCGCCTGTGCTGCCCTCGGAGCCCTGACATTCATCCCTCAACCCTCCCCCAGCCACTAGAGTCGGGGAACAGGTGGAAATACTTGTAGAAACACTGGCTGTCCTGCCGGTCACCAGTGGCAACTAAACAGTGTCCAAAAGTCAGAGCAACAGCTGAAAACTAGCTGAGGCTGTACACACACACATACACACACACACACACACACACTGCTTTGGTCTCTTTAATTTTTTTTTTAATGTTTATTTATTTTTGAGACAGAGCACAAGCAGGAGAGGGGCCGAGAGAGAGGGAGACACAGAATCTGAAGCAGGCTCCAGGCTCCAAGCTGTCAGCACAGAGCCCGACGTGGGGCTCGAACTCATGGATCACGAGATCATGTCCAGAGCCAGGCAGATGTTTAACTGACTGAGCCCCCCAGGTGCCCCATATCTTACCTCATTTTAAAAGCCAAGGCGTGGAGGGGAACGGAAGGGCGCCATCCCAGATCACCTGAACAGAACCTGAGCCCTCACTGGGTTTAGCCATATGTGGCTTTCGGGGTGTGGGCGATCTTCAAATGCGGTGGCTCTGGGCCATCTGCTTACATGTGTCTTTTTTTTTTTTTAATAGTTTATTTATTTTTGAGACAGAGAGAGAGAGAGAGCACGAGCAGGGGAGGAGCCAAGAGAGGGAGACACAGATCTGAAGCAGGTTCCAGGCTCCAAGGTGTTAGCATAGAGCCCAATGTAGGGCTCAAACCCATGAAATGCGAGATCATGACCAGATGCTTAACCAACTGAGCCACCCAGGCACCCAAGTTTTGGTCTCTTTAAAAAAAATTTTTTTTTCTTTTGCTTTATCAGGTAGTTACTAATGGAAAGCACACAGAAACGTCCTGGGCAGTCGGGGTGCCTGGGCAGCTTAGTCGGTTGAGCATCTGATTCTTGGTTTCAGCTCAGGTCGTGATCTCACAGTTCATGGGTTCAAGCCCTGCATCAGGCTCTTGCTGACAGCGCAGAGCCTACCTGGGATTCTGTCTCTCCCTCGCTCTGTCCCTCCCTGCTTGCTCGTTCTCTCTTCCTCAAGAATAAACAAACATTAAAAAATAATAGTAATAAAAAAAGGAAAAAGAAATCTCCTGGGCAGCAGCGCAGGAATGTGAGTAGGGGGCGAATGTGGGAGCCTCCTATGCAAAAACTAGAGAGATGAAGACCCAGCCAACTGGGGTCAAATCCTGGTGCCCAGTCACCTAAGATACATAATAGGACAGGTGGCTTACCTCCCTGCACCTCTGTTTCCCGTTCTGTAGAGGGTAAAATAGCTACTTCAGTGTGATTGGAAGTGTAAAGTGATCTGTGATACCCACTGCCCCAAAGAGCTTTTTGTTGTATATGACAAACCCACACAGTAAGATGTGTTATGTCATGATCATCATCAGTAGCTCAGTGACCAAGGTAGGGGGAGTCTCTCATTTGGCAGACCCCACCCCTGGGTGTGCAGTGGGGCTGTAGCAGCCATCGGGGAGCTGAGCGCTGGGGTGACAGGCATGTGACCCGCACCAGGCCTCCAGGCACGTGTGAGTGGCAGCCTCCAGCCAGGCTCTTTCTGACCCCACTCCTTCTCAAATAGATAGGACCAGGACAGCCATCCCCCACACGTGCACCAAGTAAGATTCCAGACTTAATGCACAGCTACCTCCACGCCAAACCTGCAGAATGTTCCCTGAAAAATGGAAACATCGATCCCACTCTGCAAAAATGCTCCACTAAGCCCCCTATGGCCAGCCCCTGACCTAAAGGGCCCCTCCCCCACCCAAGGCGCGAACCTGGACAGCCAGCCCGCCAGCCCTGAGCTGGCACCAGGACCCCTGCCCCTTCGCCACTGGGGCCCAGCACACACAGCTGCTGACACACCTCCCAGCTCCCACGCAGCCACCTTCACAGGGAGGGAAACCGGAGACTCCCACACCTGAAGCAGCTTATCCATAGCCTTTAATTACAGCCGAAGGTCCTGGCGGAAAGCCCTGGAGACACAGGTGCCTACAGAAGGGACATCAAGGGCATCGGTACCAGAAGCCTGGGTCTGTCCTCATCAAAGTTACTGTCGGGACAGGCTGGGGGGCCCAGGCTGCGGATGTGGAGTTGAGGGGGCTCTGCGACTGCTGTGGATGGGATGCCTCTCCGGTTCCCCATCAGTCCACCAACTAACGGTTCATACCTTCCAAAGGGAACGCTCATTAATCCAATACCCAGGAGCATTTCATCCAGCTGGCGAAGGGCTGCGGCCTGATGCCGGTGCTGGACAGCAGAGCGAGGGGCCAGACAACAGGTTCTAAGCCTGGCTCTGCTACATCCTGCCTGGGTGGCCTTGGACAGTCACGTTAGCTGTGTGGGCTGGGCGTCTTCATCGATAAAATTTGGGGCGGGGATTAGCCTCCGTTTCAGGCTCATTCAGCTTCAGAAGCTTGATTCTGGGAGCCTCCCCACCGCTGAAGACCCTGATAAAGCGGCCAAGCACCCCAGCATCGATCGCGGGTTCCAGGCCCGAGCTGCAGTCGGTTCCTCACCCGGGCAGGAAGACCCTCGCCTCCCCATGCCTCGTGACGCAGAGCTTGAGGCCGGGTGCCGCAGGCCCCCCGGACG
Source organism: Crocuta crocuta (assembly GCF_008692635.1). NCBI lineage: Eukaryota > Metazoa > Chordata > Mammalia > Carnivora > Hyaenidae > Crocuta > Crocuta crocuta. The sequence goes on from NW_027532592.1 coordinate 2,621,797, forward strand.
AGGGGCCGAGGCGCTCCGAGGGCTGGGACAACGCCGGGCCCGCGCCTCTCACAGCCACGTGTGCTGCTCCTTTAAATGCCCGACCCTTCAGCTGCCCGCGCCGCGCCCACCCCCTGCGGGCCCGGGCGACGGGGAGGCGCACGCAGCCCGGCGCAGGCCCAGGCCTGGGGGCCGCTCCCCCCGCCCCGNACCCGCCCCCGCCTCGCCCGGAGCGCTGGAGTTGGAGGTGGCGTTCTCGGGGCTCGCAAGGGTCTGACCTGCCGGGGTGGCGCCGTAGGGATGCCAGCGTATACCTGGCATAGGACGGGGCTCTGACCTTAGAAGGAGTGACGGGAGGGCCTGTGATCGCACAGGGGTCTAGCAGCTCTGCGGGACCTTAGCTCGTTTGCTTGGAGGCATTTTTCCTTGCTGTGTTGGATCCCCACATCTCCCCCTTCCGCTCTCCCAACCCTCCCCTCCCCAGGCATCACTCACAATAAGAAAACACTAGTGGCCTGGGGTGAGAACATCATGAAAATTTTCCTGCTCTGTTTTCTAGAGCAGCAGAGCCACCAGGA